>NC_056739.1:939314951-939342451 GCF_019279795.1 Protopterus annectens | reverse complement strand
TACACTGGAGCAGCATGCAACATCAGATAGAACAGGACCAAGAACAATGACATCTACCACAGTCTGTACACAGGCCATGGTACATATTCACAAGACACACTCAGCCAACAATCACCATAAGTACACAGACCTCAATATTGTACACACTACAACAGAATGTCCAGGTTTTGTCCTCAAACATAAGCCATGCCATACATAACATGTCTAGCAGTCTGATATCTCACTGGCTTATCAGGTATGATGTCAGTAAATAATGGTGTACTAAACATATGCACCTCTTATTGCATAATATATGTACAAAAGGTTGACAGAGTTGTGGCTGGAGGCACAAACACAGGGCCAATATTGACATGTTGCTGTGATAAACTCATACATTTACTGGTGTAACAGGGTTTGTTGTGACAAATGTCTTCTGAGGGATATGAAGTCAGTAACTCACATGGCTGTCACCATGTACTGACTGCAATACCCAGAGTATGCTACTGCATTTCTAAGGATAGGACATGTGTGAGTAACACAACACATGTAAGACTCCAAACACTGGCCAGTCTGCAGATAGCCCTACAGGTGAGAATTTCCTCAGCCACATAACACTGTCATGACAGATATTAAATCATGTAGACCAGCCATATCCACACAAACCCTGTTAAACTAACATTACTTCAAATGTAGATCAGCAAGCTTACATTCTGTCCTCATGTCTGGAACACCCCCCTCCGGTTTGTTGCCCTGTCTCTACAGTGTATGTTGTAACAGGTATATCCCACTATCCTCTGTGATGCTGTTTGCCAAACACTGACATGAAGTCCTGCTCACAGTGAATCAAAAGGGCCAACGTCCACGTGATGTTCTTAGTTATAGGACTGTGTTTCCATGCAATTGGCAATGGGAATGATACCACAGCTGTTCCACATGCAATCATCTAGGGGGGGACTGCAATTTGTGCACAGGCCATCAGCTGATCATGAGCATCACGTATAACACACAAGCTGCTGCCTGAGCAAAGCTGGTGTACTTTTCCACATCCACCAGAGAGGGAGTGAGAGGGACAGACAGAGACAAAGTAAGAAAGTAAAGGGGTAGGAAAGTAAGAGCTAAGCAAGTTTGCGTCACACACTTACCAGTACAGGGTTTCAAACCCCTGCCTGTCTATGTAGTGCTATTATATTTTTATACAGTTTTTGCATGCGGCACAGAATTTACATGTTAGAAAGCTGTCCAAAGGTATCTTTGAAGGTGAGTGACATCAGCAACAGTGATAAAGGAGGGATAAGGTAAGTGTAGTACATGTACTTGTCCACAAAAGCAGTTGTCAAGGAAGACACAACCACACTCTATCAGGGACTCACACGCATTATCACAGTTGGAAGGGTCAGGCTTAGAATTCCTAACTAGTTTGCTACATTACAGTATTACACAGTTATCACATGCACTACAGAGGTTATCAGGCTGATATATGGGCAAAGGGTATGTCAAGGTGACTGACATCAGAAGGCATGCTACAGTAAGGCAATGAGAGGTGTAGTGAATGTGAATGGCTTGCAAATAATTAATCTCTGCCCACACACACACACACACACACACACACACACACACACACACACACACACACACACACACACACACACACACACACACACACACACAGATTTGCCAGTACTGACATGCATGGGTTCATTGCTTCACAGGTATGTAGTAGTTGATTGTGCCAGAATGCTGTACAAGGTTAGGCAAAGGGTATACCTTGGCATCAGGCCACATGACAATGGTCTGCAGTATGGCACAGGGGTGTAGTCCCTGGATTGGCCCACACAGGTGGGTATTGCATTCACCATCCACTCATCTGGGTTACTATTGTGGGTGTCCAGTGCTGTGCAATGCTTGCCATGTATGTGTTCTATATTCCATAACATGGACAGTGTCTGGGTTGTGCACATGCCCCACATGTATGTTCAGTGAGATGTGGAAGTGTACCTGGGGTGTTGGGGCATGTTGTGTGGAAAGATTGTTATCATCTGATGTGGCATTCCTGACCTCATGTGGGGAGAACTGGCTATGAAACTGAGGTTGTGCCTGCACCTACATTGACAGCATGATACAGGTATTCACTGGTGTTAGTGACATCTGTCCATACAGGGCATGTGTATAAGGCATGGTATTTCATTTGTGGGTTACATTTGCTGACTCTACAGTTGTTGCAGGCGTCCAGTGGGGAACATAGCAAAGGACCACTGTAAGGAATTATTTGCCTATTGTAGGGATGTAACAGGGTGTCATGTCATCTGTAGTCCACTGCAACCACACCATTGTTACTATCTGTGGGCAATATGCAGGAAACTACCAATATAGTGGTTGTTGCCTAGCCAAATGTGTTTGTCTATGAGACATGAGTGGAGAGAGTTCTCTGGGTATAACAAAGGTTGCCTATATTGTTCACCAATCCATAATGCCACATGTAGGGGTATGGATTGCCTACATCAGCCTCTCTGCTGTTTGACATCTTTTGTCCTTGTAAGGTGGACATTGTGACATATAGTATGTCCTCAATATAAGAAATTTGCAAAACCCACCCCTCAAGGACTCCTGTTATTACACAATCACATCTGCCTCCACACAGGATACTAATGACAAACACACACACACTTGACAGTACTGAGATTCAATCCCCTACCTAGCTATGTATTGCTACTATGGTGTACCACATTTATCGCATGAGGCACGGAGCTTTTAGGGTTAGCCCTTTTCCAAAGGTGTATTTCAAGATCAATGACATCAACAGGCTTGCCAAAGTAGGGCAATGGAAAGTGTAGTGACTATGACTGGCCTCAAAAGCATTGATCCCTCACACACACACACACACACACACACACACACACACACACACACACACACACACACACACAGTCTCACAGCTCCCCTGTCAGGGATTAGAACTCCTACCTAACTAGTAAATCACACTAGCATTATGCCGTTATAGCACATGCCACAGAGCCTACAGGGCTAACCATTCCCCAAAGTTGTATTTCAAGGTGAATGACATTAGCAGGCTTGATAAATTAGGGCAATGGAAAGTGTACTGACTGTAACTGGCCTCAAAAGCATTGATCTCTACACACAAACACCCACACACAGAGTCTCACAGTTGTCATGTCTGGGATTAGAACTCTTACCTAACTAATACATCACACTATAAAATTACGCAGTTATAGCACATGTCACGGAGCTTATAGGGCTAGCCTTTATCCAAAGGTGTATTTCAAGGTGAATGACATCAGCAGGCTTGCCAAAGTAGGGCAATGGAAAGTGAAGTGATTGTGACTGGCCTCAAAAGCATAGATCCCTACACACACACACACACACACACACACACACACACACACACACACACACACACACACACACAACCAAATACACACACACAGTCTTACAGTTGCCATGTCTGGGATTAGAACTCCTATATCACACTATAGCATTACACAGTTATAGCATGCATCATGGAGCTTACAAGCTAAGCCCTTCTCCAAAGGTGTATTTCAAGGTGAATGACATCAGCAGGCCTGCCAAAGTAGGGCAATGTAAAGTGTAGTGACTGTGACTGGCCTCAAACACATTGATCCCTACACACACACACACTCACACACACACACACACACACACACACACACACACACACACACACACACACAACGTCTTACAGTTTCCATGTCGGGGATTAGAACTCCTACTTAACTAATACATCACACTGTAGTATCACAGAGTTATAGCACATGCCATGGAGCTTATAGGTGTAGCCTTTTTCCAAAGGTGTATTTTAGGTGAATGACATCAGCAGGCTTGTCAAAGTAGTGCAATGGAAATTGTAATGACTGTGACTGGCCTTAAAAGCATTGCTTCCTACACACACACACATACAAACAAACACACAGAGTCTCATAGTTGCCATGTCTGGGATTAGAACTCCTACCTAACTAATACACCACACTAAAGCATTGCACAGTTATAGCACGTGACATGGAGCTTATGGGTCTACCCCTTATCCAAAGGTGTATTTCAAGGTGAATGACATCAACAGGCTTGTAAAAGTAGGGAAATGGAAAGTGTAATGACTGTGACTGGCCTCAAAAGCATTGATCACTTCACACACACACGCACACATACACAGACTCACAGTTGCCATGTCTGGGATTAGAGCTCCTACCTAACTAGTACATCACAGTACAGGATTACACAGTTATAGCACGTGCCACAGAGCTTATAGGATTAGCCTTTCTCCAAAGGTGTATTTCAAGGTGAATGACAGCAGTAGGCTAGCTAAAGTAGGGCAATGGGGAGTGCAGTGTGTGTGGATGGGCCATAAACTATTCATCTGGAAGCACACACACACACACACACACGCAGGTTTACATTTGATAGGACAGAGTATACAACTGCTAGATGAATAATGACTTGTACTATCATGTTACACAGTTATCACAAGCACCACAGACAGTATAGTGCTGAGTGCTACCAGAAGCAAATGTCTACAGTGAAAGACACTTGCACATCATGTGGTATTGGCCAGTTGGATGTGTGTTGGGAGGGACAGGCCTCATGATGGGAAGTGCTTTTTCACTGTCTGTCACTCTCTTCCCCACATCTATGTATCTGTATGTTTGACCTATTATAGTGTGTTGTCCTTGGATATATACTTGTACATTTCTATCCAATGTGTGTGCAAAGCATGACTGGTGTGTAATGTGGAGTGTGTGCACAGAAATCTGCGACTGACAGATATGTATAGTCCACTGTTGTCAGAAATGTGATCGTGCCCAGTATGACCCTTCTGTATTTTGTAGTCAGACATAGCTTCGTAGGTTCATAGGTAGGTACTAAGCTATTGGCCCTATGGCCTATATAAGCCTAGCCAAATGGTACCCTGGATTTTGCCACCCAAGAAAACTATTTCCTGTGCCCCTGTCAAGCAGAGCCACAGAAGTGATCCCAGGGGTGAATTTCCTATCTCCCATCCAATCATCAATATTTTTCTTGAAGAATGCTAATGAGGAGCTTTGTTTGATATAGATAGGTAGTTTGTTCAAGAGTATGGGAAGTCTCTGGGACAGGAATCTATCCCTCCAGCATGTTCTGTTTATTGTGGTGACAAGGTTTAGGTCCCCAGAGCGTGTATCTCGGAGGGATTGGGATTTCTTTACGTGGAGCATATCCAACAGCTCTGGGTTTGACATAGCTTTGTATGTTAGGCAGAGATCACCTCTGAGTAGGCGATATGTGACAGAGTAAAGCTGGAGTTTTTTGAGACGGTCTTCATAGGGCATCTGTTTGAGGCCGGTAATCCTCTTTGTGAGGTATTTCTGTAGCCTTTTCAGTTGTTGTAGATGTCTTGTGAGGTACATACCAAAAGGGGCGTTGTACTCTATAATGGGGCTAATGAGTGATGAGTAGAGGGGAACAGCAACCTCTTTTTTCCTGGATGAGAAACCTTTTGCGATGAGGTGTGCCACATAGAAGGATTTCCTGTCTACTGTGGTGATGTGATTATCAAAGGAGAGACCGTAGACTCTTTTCCTCAAAAAATATATATATATATATATATATATATATATATATATATATATATATATAATGTAAATATGTTAAATTAATAAAAATCTTCTTAAAATGTTAGTATAATCTGTTCTAGAATGGTTTTCCATTAAGTAGTATAAACTGAGTATAAATAGAGAATGATAGAGTTAAAGTTTGCAGCAATGGAATAGGATTAGACATCAGGGAAGCTAATACTACAATGCTCCCACATTCTAATATGTTTCTAATTATGCCATTATTGGCTTTTTAGGGTACCATAATAATGAAGTTAACGTATTTCAATTTTCTTTAGTTTTTTTTGTCAGCTATTAAAGCTATTGAATGCAATATATATATATATATATATATATATATATATATATATATATATATATATATATACATAGGTCTACCTGAAAACACCGACATGCCAAAACACCGACAATGAGAACACCAAGACTGGAAGATCAACAACTGAGACGACCAACAGTTTAGAAGCCCAATGCTGAGAACACCGACATGTTAAGGTAAGAGTGCGATAGTGACAGACTTTAGGGTTAGGGGCAGGTTAAGTGAGTTAGGGTTAGGGCATGGGTAAGTTAAATGTGCAATAGTGACAGAGTTTAGGGTTGGGGCGGGTTAAGTGAGTTTGGGTTAGGGCGCGGGTTAGGTGAGTGTGCGATAGTGATGTACTTTAGGGTTAGGGTTTGGGTTAAGCTTAGTGCATAGATAGTTGTGTATGTAAGGTTTAGTGTAGGTTTTTAAGGTTTTTGGTGTGCTTGTGTTGTGTGTGTGTTTTTCAGAAAAGGTATTTGCTTTGTTTTGTTGATTGTGGGGGTTGTGGTTTGTCGGGCATGTGAAGTTTCGAGCTTTTAAACTGTCGGTTATCTCAGTTGTCGATCTTCCGGTCTTGGTGTTCTCATCGTCAGTGTTTTGGCATGTCAGTGTTTTCAAGTAGACATATATATATATATATATATATATATCTATATATATATATATATATATATATATATATATATATATATATATATATATACAAATACATATATATATATATATATATATATATATATATATATATATTGAAATACTAAAATATCGAATTTTAGTATTTCGAGACTATAAAGTCGAAAGTGCAGTTACATGAAGTTGCATAATACTGAATGCAGAAATGTCGAATCCGTTGTTGTGTTGTCATGTTCGTGATGTGTAGTGCGGTTTGTGGATTTAGCTGGGGATTCAGGTAAGTGATGTTCTTGTAAGGGTATTGAGTACGTGTTTCCGCATATGTGAGTGTGTGTAGTGGTGAGTTTTATGTGTTTGTGTGTTTAGTGCAACCTCAGGGTTAGTATATATAAGTAGCAGGGGTGGGGGGGTGCTGCCCCCATATGAGGGGTGTATTATAGGTAGGGTAGGTGTGTTTGTTTGTTATGTTGTGTTTGTGTGTGTTGTTTTGTTTGTTGTTGTGTCAGTAGGTAGGTGCATGTGTGCTTGTTTGTGTGGTGGTGTGTGTATGTGAATGAATGAGATTTTGAATTTTGCGGGTGTCTTTTTTTGGGCTTTTGGCTTTTTAGTCTTGAGATACTAATATATATATATATATATATATATATATATATATATATATATATATATATATATATATATATATATATATAGTTTCACTTCATAATCTCAAAATCAAAATGCTGGAATCTCGAATTTCAGCATTTTGAGACCATAAAGCGGAAACCGTACAAAACCAAAACTTCACAAACCTGAAAAAATAAACCCGAACACACAGCATACACCACTCCACACACAAACCACAATCCCCACACCACAAAACAAATACACACAAAAAACAAAACACCAAACATGCAAATACCCACACTACACAAAATGAAGCGGGCAAGCCCTCCTGCACCCCCACACCCCTTACTTATATATACTAACTCCAAGATCGCACAAACAGTAACAGACAGAACACTCACACCCAGAAATTCCACAGTCCCTCACACACACACACACACACACACACACACACACACACACACACACACACACAAACACCAACACATCCAACGATTACACACACATACATTAACCTACCTACCCCAACCCACACATACAACTTAAGAAACAATGTAACACACACTCAAACTCCCACCTAAAACCCTTAAAAAACAGTCACCTTACACTCCACGCAAATCCGTACACCACATCAATCTGCATCCAGCATAAACACTGTACGTCAAGTAATGTAAAGCCGTAACCACGAATTTGAGATATTCAAATTCACAATTATGCACTTTCCACATTTTGAAATTTGGCTTTATATTCTTGAAATGCTGAAATTTGAGATTTCAGCATTTCAAGATTATAAAGTGAAACCATATATAAATATATGGTTTACTTCAATAGACAGAAATCCCATATACCCAACTTTTAAAATATTGAGATGATAAAGCTGAAAATTAATAACACCAACATCTTACAGTTCATTCCAGGTAAGTACCCACTTGGCTACCATGATGAACTTTGCCTCTTACCCCCATGGTAGTATGATCTTGGAGTTGGTATTTTTAGATGGGGTGAGGGGCACATCCTCCCACATAAGGGGTGTGGGGGTGAAGGCCCTCATGTGGGTGAGTTTAGTTTGCTTCAATTTTAATCCATTTTTCAGGTTGGCCAAGCATTTACTTACCTGGAGTTGAAAGTCGGTGTTCCAGGCGCGGTCAGGCTTCTGACTTGTCAGCTTTGTTGCCTTGGTTATATGAAAGTCGTATAAGTGGGATTTTAGGTTTGTGAAGTAGTTGTGAAGTCAAAAGTACACTTCATTGACAAACAAAAAGACAAGCCCACTTACGCGAAAGTGTACTACATCGAAAGTGCACTTTTGTGAAAGCCGATTCACCGAATCATGTTACAGTGGGGATAAGGTAATATAGCCTTTTCCCCACTGTAGTGTGATCTCAGAGTTAGTATATTTAAGTAGAGGTGTTGGGGGCATATGGGGGTGTGATCTAGTGTATTTTTTTGTGTTTGGTTTTGTTTTTCATTATTTTGTGCTTCGCAAAAGTACATTTTTGACAAAATGCACTTTCGCAAAAGTGAGTTTGAAGGTATAAATTTCGATGAAACGTAATTTCGATGGATCAACATAGATTTTATATATATATATATATATATATATATATATATATATATATATATATTTGTGTGTGTGTGTGTGTGTTTAAAATGTTAGGCAATATAATAATTTTAATAAACAGATAGTTATCCTCAAAAGTAAACAAACACTCATTTCATTATTTTTAAAAATGTGTAACACTTCTTCAATTATTTCATCAGAATTGTGATTAGTAATCTTACTTGCATCTTGGTAAATATTTATTCCTAAATATTTTAATTATTGTCCTTTTCAATTATATTTATATTTATCATTACACCTAATACCTAGCAATTGATTTAACCCTAAAGTTTTAAATGTATTACTATTAAATTTCAGCAGCGACATTTCTTGAAACTTTCAAATTCCCTCATCTATTTCTTCAACTTATAATTTAGTTCTCCTATACCAAGTAAAATTTAATCTGCAAAAACCTGTATTTTAGAGTGACAATCATTATTAAATGAAAAAACATCAATTGTATATTTGCTTCTTATACTATTAGCTAAGGGTTCAATGATTAATGCAAATAGTAAAGGAGACAAAGGATACCCCTGTTTTCTACCTTTGTTTAAAGTGAATCCTTGAGAGATGCAAGATTCAATTTTAATATATGCTTTGAAATCTCTATGCAAGTTTTTTTTTTTTTTTTTTTTTTAATTTCCAATTTTTTTTAATGGAAATGCAAACACTTCTAAACTTTTAAATGAGCAGTTCCAATCTATATAATCAAAAGGTCTTGCAATATCTAAGATAAATAGGCCCATTTTTTCATTCCAGATTGTTACTACCTTTTTAATATGGTCACACATTAATCTATTGACTATAAATGTTGTCTGATCTATATTAATTAATTTACTATATCTCTTAATCTTGTAATGAAGAAGAAAGTAAACATTTTATAACTACATTTAATAATGAAATAGTTTTATGTGAGGAAACTAACTTTTTAACTTTTCCTTGTATAAGTATAAATGAGATAAGGGAAAATTTCCATGAGAGAGGAATTATTTTATTACTCTGAATTATCCTGAAAACTTTGCTTAGTCATTCTAAAATACTAATTGGAACTAGAATATATAATAGCATACTTAAACCTTCTAACTCTGGAGCTTTGCATTTTTTCCTTTTTTTAAACTTCTTTAATTTCTATTACGGTAATAGTATTCAACAGAGAAATTTGCTGATCATTAAGTTTATTAGTAACATTTTCTTAAAATACTTGTCAGTTTTGCAATCATCAGGATTATCATTTTTATCTTTATTAAGATCTTCATGGAATTTAAAAAAAATATTAATAATTTCATTTATGTCTGCAGTAAGCTTAATAGTGTGAGGATTTTGTTATTACTGATGTGTGCCTTTTTGCTTAACATATTACTTCTATTAGCTAATCTGTGAAGATTTTGTGGAGTAATTGCATAAATGTGCAGATTTCATGTTTTCTAGAGCTATCTGCACTTTATGTGTTAAAATTGTCTGATACTTAGTTAATCTTTAATGACTTCAGTATTATTTTTTTGTTGTTGTTCAGACCTCACTTTGTGTATGACATTTTGTATTTCTAATAACTCTGTTACACTCTTTCATTTCATTACCAGACCTTCTTCCCATTCTGTCTTTAATATGTAGTTTTAAGGAATCCCATAACATGACTTTACTAACCTGACCATCATCTTTTAAAGATAACAAATTCACAATTTGTTCCTTAAGGTAATTCTTAAATTATTTATTTTTATCATATATACTGGAATCTGGTTAATAATCTGAAATATTCTCAAATCCATTGATATACTAATACTTAGTCCATTATGATCAGATATAAGACAAGGAATAGTTTTTAAATAATTCATTGTATTAGGTAAATCTGTAGAAGCATAAATCCTATCAATTCTAGTTTTCATCTCGAATGCATTAAAATAACAGGTGAAAGATATTGCTTATCTTCTGTTTTTACTGTTAAATCAACTAGATTATTATCACTAATCCACCTGTTTAGTGCTGATGCTAGAAAATTTTCCTTCTTTAGTTCACTTGTATCTTTTATGGTAGATATACCATTAACATTTCGAGATAAACTACACTTAAAATGATTTTGTAAGAAGTTTAAGTGATTTTTAGTCACTCTTGCACAAAATCCAGGGATTCAGTAACAATTAGCAAGTATAAAGAGTTTACCATTATATTTAATTACTACAAATGCATACATTCCTTTCAGATCACTAATGGATTCCATGACCCTTGCTATTACATTAGATTTTCTCCAAAGTATAACAGTTCCTCTTTTCGTTTTGCTAAAAGGAGCAGATGATAACATTTTGTAACCTAGGTTATTCAGATACTGAATATCTTGATCTATCAGGTGAGTCTCTACAATAATATTATATCTTGGCTATTTAATTTTAAGTATCTCATTAATGATTTAATTTTGCTGTCATTATTTAATACATTCACATTGATAGGCAATAGATTAAAACTATCCCTACACTGTATTTGAGAATTCTTTTCGTACCAAAAGATAATATGACACATCCATCTGCCAAATTCATGTAGTTTTATATAATACTGTCATGCATTCTGACAATACTATCTTAACTTTCCACATTTTTTACTTCTTCTTTTACAAACAAAACTAAAACTCATATGTAACAAAAAGAGAAACAAGTCTACAACTATAACTATATATATTGCTAATAAAATGCAACTTACCATGGACACTAAAGTTCCTTTTGACTATCAAATAGACAAACTGCTAAACTATCTTTTTACCAACAAAGACCTAAAATGTCATCAGAAACTAGCCATAAGCTACTGTGACTTGCAAATAATTCATATAATATTATATGAAAGTTAAAAAAGTAAGAGATTAATAACTCAGTTGAATACTTTGTCATTTAAATCTATTTCCCCCATTACTACATAAATATTTAATAATCCACTTCTTTTAATCACAAATAATAAATAATCTGACAAATAATATAACACATATGTATTTAGGTAATAGTATAATTATTTATTAAATATTATTAAATTATTTGCTCATTTAATATTATTATAGCAGTCTTTATACTTGTAGAACAGAGTGGGACATGAAAATATAAAGTTATCTATAAACTTACAGATCACAGGCAATCTAAGTTTACCAGACTACTATACAATAGGAAAATCAATGCAGATATACAGTTACCATGCTGAAAGATATATACATGTTTTATAACTTTAAGAATAGCACTGAATTAATTTTAAAAGTACAAATGTCTATATCTTAAATTTGCATAACACTCATATGACAGATATCAAAATATCTAAAACAATCCTTTGTTCATTAAATTAATTCATAAAAATGTACTTTATTAATGGTAAAGGGAATATCATTTACTCAACAGAGTTAAAAAAACATTTTCAGTTTATATTGTAGTTAACAGTTAAAAATGCTCATTTTAAACCATATTCTCCTCTCCTATGTTCAAACTTCTTCAAAAATCTACTCTATTTTCTATCAAAATGAAAAAAACTAAGTCAGCAATAAAACACTCAGATTTCAGCTCTGACTTATGAAATGAGTTATTTCAGTTAATCTTAATAAATTAATTGACATACTATATGAAAATAGTTTCAAAGATCATGTAACCATATTTCAAATCTCAATTTTCAGGATCTTTTCAAAAATAGTTTTATGTCATTTTCTGTGAAAATTATATGAGATCTTATACATTTACATGTCTGTCATATCCAGGTTCATGGGTGTGTACTAGGCCAAAGGATCTGGAACCTTTACAAGCCTAGCCCATAGAAGTGCCCTGGCATCATGCCACCATTATTTTCCGGTGCCTCTATCAAGTAGAGCCAGTGGAGTGATCCTTGGGGTGAACATTCTGTTTCCCATCCACTCATCAATATTTCTCTTGAAGAGGGCCAGTAAGGTGCTCTGCTTGACATGTATGGGAAGTCTATACCAGAGTATGGGCAGTCTCTGGGTTATGAACCTGTCCATCCAGCATGTTCTGTTGATTGTGGTAATGAGGTTGAGGTCCCTGGAGCATGTGGTGTGGAGGAATTGTTTTTTTTTTTAGGTGTAACATTTATAACAGGGCTGGGTCAGACATGGCTTTGTAAGTCAAACAGACATTGCCTCTTAATAGATGATTTGAGACAGAGAAAAGCTGGAGTTTTTTGAGTCTGTCCATATAGGTTTAAGGCCTAGGATACTCTTCATGAGGTACTTTTGTGGCCTTTCCAGCTGGTGCAGGTGTATAGTGAGGTACATGCCAAATGGGGCATTATACTTGATGATTGGTCTAATGAGGGAAAAGTAGAGAGAGATGATGACTTCTTTTCTTCCTGGATACAAAACCCTTGGTAATGAGATGTGTCACATAGAAGGACTTTCTGACCACAATGGCAATGTGGTAGTCGAAGGAGAGGTTGCTGTCAACCTGTGTCCCCAGATCTCTTATAATACCTTCAGTGTTCAGTGGGCTACCATCAATGTGGTAATTCATGGGAACTGAGTTTTTCCCAAAGAGAATGATGATGCATTTTTTGGCATTAAGCTTAAGGCCATGGTTTCGACACCAGTCGTTGGTCTCAGTGAGGCCTTTCTGTGGGATGTCTTCATCACTTGCGGAGTTAATAATGGCTCCCAGCTTGCAATTGTCAGTGAACTTAGTCAGCCAGAGTCCCTCCGTGTTGGCTTGGACTTCTGAGAAGTAGATGTTAAACAGGAGAGGACCCAGGACCAATCCCTATGAGACTCCATTCATGACAGGTCGACAGTCTTAGTTGGAATCTGCTACTTTCACACCATGGGTTCTATCTGTGAGCCAATTTGCAACCCACCTAGTGATATAGGAGTTGATGCCTAGTTTGGTGGGTCTATCAATAATTCCTGAATGGGGAATGGTATCAATGGCCTTAGCCAGATTGAGGTAGGCTGTGTGAATTGCTTTATCCTCATCCACAGCTCTGGTGACTGACTCAAAAAAGTCAACCAGGTCGAGCAGGCATGATCTACCCTTCACAAAACCAAATTGTGAAGGGGGCAGAGCCTAGATGGCAATCTGAAAGCAACACTTTTTTAGAGCTCCTTAAAATTACTTTAAATAACAGAAAAATAATCATTTCTCTTAGAAAAAATAGTTAAAACTTGTACTTCAATATTTTTACTATCATCATACAATTTCTGGAATATCTTCTTGAAAAAAATTCCTGTCAGAAATATCTGGAGTTTCAAACTGACCTGGGAAAATGAGTGGTTCAACGAATTCACATGCAAAATCTACTCTGAGGAAAGAAATTCAGTTGATGTCTTTAACTCTACAAGAGCTATCTTTCAAAATGGACAGTTTCAAAGACAACTTAGAAAATTTGAAAGAAAGTTGTCATAGACAAACTGAAACCTTCAAAGAACTACTTCAGCAGCATCAAACCAAAATATTAAACATCAAAGAGTCCTTATCTGATATAGATGGAAGGCTTAAAGAGGAAGAAACCCAGGGTGATTTTCTTCAGCAACAGAATACATGGCTTATTAACAAGTTAGATGATATGGAAAATAGAGAAAGGAGGACTAATGTGAGAATCTTTGGTTTACCAGAAAAGTCTGAAGATGATGATATCATCTCTTTCCTTAATTCATGGCTACCGGACATCTTTGATTTGAAAGAAGAATTCTCATATGGCATAGAAAGAGCTCACAGAGCCATTGGGAAACCCATCCCTTCATCATCAACATCCACACCCAGGTCAGTCGTGGTTAAATTTCTTTCTTACCTTGACAAAGAGCTTGTTCTTAAATGTGCTTGGAGAAAGTCTCCACTGAAGTACAAGCAAAATCTAATCAGATTTGACAATGACTTTTCCTCCAGTGTTCTAGAAATGAGAAAGAAAGCCTGGCCACTGGTAAAGTTACTCAAGCAAAATAAAATAAACTAGCATACCCTGCAAAAATAAGGATTTTTACTTCAAACGAAATAAGGACATTTAATGACATTGAGGAAGCAATAACTTTCATTAAAAACAACAATATAATCACAGTTCCAGAGGAAATGGACTGGTCTTTGACTACATCTCTGAAAAGATCCTCTGAGAAGAATAATTGGATTGATGTAAAGAAAAAAAAAGCAAAGAACTGACTCAAAAAGTATTCCTTCTACTGCTTCTCTCAAAGAATCAACTAAAACTAAAAATTCATGCTAAATGTAACAATATAGGTATTTTCTACTCATTTTGCAAGCATTTTACAATTTACCTCTTAATAATATTAATATTTCACTTACATGTTTCAGATTTAATGGTTAACTTATATGCAGCAGCTTAATATCTACAGTTTAATTAATTCAAATATTTTATGTTTGATTGTAATAGAAAGGTATAAAAAACAATGTGTGGGGAAGGAAATAGTCAATATACATTGTACTTTGTAGTGTAATATTGGCTATACATAAACTTGAGTCCTGCAAACAAAGATCGTTAAGTAATAAGCATAATATGCAAGTTTTAAATGTGTTCTTGACTTGTTTTAGTCATTCGTATTGAAATATGACTTCATTTTTTCCCAGACAATGAATAGACTCTGAAATGTTATTGTAACTAGCGCTGTCATTAATTCCAGTTAAACATCTTTTTTTTAATTCAAAAAAAGAAGAAAGATAAGCCCTTCCAATACACAAGACATGTGGGAAAATCTTCACTGTTCATTTCGCGAGCTTGCCAGTGTATTGTATACACTAACGTGAATGCAGAATGCTCGTTTCTGACTTTTAACATTAAATCATAACATCTTCAAATTAAACTGTTTCATTTATGCCATTACAGTTTTCTATTTAGTCTTAGCACATAGGAACATAATTTAAACACATCATGTTGTTTTGTTTTTAAATATTTACCTTCCATTTTGTAAATATGTTGAGAAATCCTTGGAATACATTGTGCTATGTATGCTAGATTTTCTTTCTATTTACATGCTGAACAACATTATAACAAGTGAAGGAACTCTGTTAAAGTCCTGCTTTATCGCTCTATGTGAATTGCTATAGACACAAGTATACAACATTAATACACTAGCACAACACACTTCCTTATAGCCTTAAAGAGACAGTACTTCATTTAAGACTGCACTTCCTTTAAATAATACAACTAACTAAATATATGTTGTCTTGAAGGAAAGGATAGCAAGGAAATTTTACATGGAATGAAAGTGTTTAGCTTACTAGTGGTCATCATATATTATTGTTCATTATATACAAATAAATTAATTAGTAAACTTAGATAAAAAGAAATAAAATGAACAAGATATATACATTTGGAAACATTTAAACATAGAAAGTAAAGTTGAAACACTCAACATCTGATCCATTTTTTAGATATCTTAAGGTTTCTCATGAATGTGCACATCCTAGTTAATAAATAAATAAGAATAAGACTTTGGGATGCTTGTATGTTATCATCGTTAGTAAATTATTAAGGAAAGATATGTTAAGAATTAGAAAATAACAACATGACTAGATAAGAAAATAAATGTGTAAGGTTTTAGCTGATACTTAGTCTATATAAAGGCACATATTATGAGAAACTTCATACCTGTATTATAAAACTATAGTTTGATATGGTAGATGTAGAGTGCAAAACAATGAACAGTGTATAACATGTTATCTATTTCAAACAAACATTTTAAGCTTTAAGACTTTACTCTTATTGGAATTTCTCTTACTGAAAATGGACTAGGTTGTAAGCAATCATTATAGGAACCTGACTGAATGAATATTTTAACTACCTTTTAAGAATTGTAATCATTTAACTTACACCTATTGTCAATGCTCGGTTATTGTGACGCGGCCTTAAATTGTATTGTCTTTCTTTTTTTTTCTAATTAATATGGTTTGACTGTGAACTAATAATCTATGACTTTGCTTATTTAAACATGATTTTTTTTCGGTTTATCATATGCAATAAACTAGTTAGGGTTTGCATCAATTTAATAACAAACAAGCTCTCTGTTGCAGTTCAGGGTAATATAATAAACATGATGTAGAGCTCTTACTTGCAACCTTTTTGTATAGCATCATTCTGAACAGCATTTATATATGCATTGAAGTTTACATATACACAGAATACTATAGTTCTTATACTTAAACTCATCAGAGTGAAGGTAGATTACAGAAATTTTTTGATTCACTGGATTCATAGTTGATACTATTGTAAACTAATCTCACAGCACTGACCATAGTTTAGTTTATAAGACAGCTATTGAATGAATTGTCATTATTTAGAAACTCATGAATGATGAAAGGAAACTAGATTATCAAATATCTTTCAGGATATTTTACTTATATTATTGAATACCTAATCAAAATGGAATTGTATACCCGATTTATTGCACACAATGTAATGTGTGACAAAATATAATGCCTGAACTCTATATTAAGTGTATCTTTATAACAAGCACATATTCAAGTGTGGCATTGATCAAACTAGCTGTATATGCTTGGGTTGATTTGAATGTAATCTCCATAATAACATACAATGGAGCCTCTAACTTCTCATTAATGTTTGGTTCATTCTTAGCAATGAGGGTTAATCTGACTGAACCTTTTAGTTCTCTCAGATTGGGAATGTTATTCATTCCATGTTTGTTAAATGATTATTCTAAGTATCTGTTTATACATTTGTATAAGATTAACTACTGTACACTTATTTGTTTTCCTTTTTGGCCTCCTTTAGATTCTAATTTATATAATTCAAAAGGAATTAATAATCTATTTATTAGACTTAATAAATGTATGGAAGTTAAACAGCAAATTAATAGCAAAATATCTTGTCATTATTTCCAATCAAAATCTTTTCAGTAATAAATCAACTAGATGGACATAGTACTACTCTCATTAAATTTAAATGTTTTAAATAACCCAAAGACAAGGTCCAACTTACTTAAATAACTAAAAGTAAATAAAGCACAAGTGGTATTTTTACAGGAAACCCAATTTAAAGCTAATGATAACCTTACTTGGAATACAAATGATTTCCTAAAGCTATCTAACTCATCATACAGTAAAAAAACAGAGGAGTATTAATATCATGCAAGGAAATTGTTACCAATCCTCAGGTTCTATATAATTATGAAGATAAGGATGGTCTTTTATCAATAGTAATAATAAGATATAGTAACAGAAATTGGACATTGGTGAACCTATATTGGTTTCCAGGTATAGGAGTAGGAGCAATTAAGAAGCACACAGAACTTATTAATAAGACCTCAAAAGGTAACTTAATTTTGGGAGGTGATTTTAATTGTATTCTTGATAGTCAAGAGACCACAAATAAAAGACCTTTCCATATTACATCTACAGGGATAACTCTTAAAAAATGGATAGATAATTTGCAGTTATTAAACTCATTTAGTCGTAAAAATGAAAATTCAATTACTATTTTCCCATAGTGACTATAGATTCAATACTAATATGAGAATTGATAAAATATATGTATCCCAAGATTTAAAAAAGAAAATATCACACTCTTCTATAATACCTTGTCCCCTCGTCTGACCATAACTCACTTATCCTTAAAATTCAAATGGATTTTAAGAGACTGACATTTACCAAAAGAATTTCAGCATAAGTTTAAGTTTAAGCCATGGTTATATTCGGAAATACAAAATTTCTTAGATACAAATAATACGAGTGACATAAATATAACAATTTTATGTGATTCCCTAAAGGCATATCTTTATGGTACAATTATTTCCTGGTGTAACAATAAAGTAAAGGAATGAGAATCAGATCTAGTTAATATCCAAAAACAAATTATAGAAACTAACCTAAAGATTGTGAAAGATCTAGTTGCAAAAAAAAAAAGAAATTGGTGAATTAAATAAAAAATACAATGATATTTTATTGCATAAAACCAATTTGGCCTTAGAAAAATTAAAATTAAATTTTTACTCGGTTTCCCCCAAATATATGCATAACCTAACAATGAGATTAAAAAGACATTCCAATGGAAACAATATTACAAATATAATTCATGAAGGGAAAAATAAGAAAAATGTTTCAGATATAAATGACATATTAGAAGTTTTTAAATTTCATTTTACTAAACACTACAATAACAATGATTCTCCACATAACAATACAAACATGTGCCTAGATTTCTCAAATTTAAATACAATACCAGAGAGTTTAAGCATAAACATTCAAAAACAAATTACACTCAAAGAAATTAATGAAAAAAATCAAAGAAGGTAAAAATAATAAAGCTCCAGGCATAGATGGAATTATTATAAAAAATTATAAATTATTCCCAACTTCTGTCATAACAATACTACAAAAAGCACTAAATGAAACAGATTCACAAGGCATAATTTCACCTTCATGGAGATATTAATTGATTACACCTATTTTAAAGGAAAACAAAAATCCCAACTTATGTAGTTCATATAGACCTACTTCACTCCTGAATAATGACTATAAAATTCTTATGTCTATTCTGGTCAATAGGATCAAAAATTCTCTAACTCAAATCATTAACAAAGATCAAACAGGTTTTATTCATAATAGACACACCCATAATAACATACAAAGAATTCTAACCACTGTAGACCTTTTAAACAGAGACAAAATGGAAGCCCTTATAGTCACATTAGATATTGAAAAAGCATTTGATTCACTAAATTGGAATTACCTTTTCAAAATTCTACAAATATATGATTTCCCCACACAATTCATTACTTTAATAAAGAATATTTATAGAGACAATTTGGCATATGTAAAATTAGGCCCATTCACATCAGAAGCAATTAAAATTACTAAGGGTACCAAACAAGGATGCCACATGTCTCCAATACTGTTTGCATTAGCAACTGAACTTTTTTCCTCTGCAATTCGATTAAACCCCAAGATTAAAGGTATTGACATTTTTAATCAACTTAACTCCAAAATAATGCTTTTTGCCAATGATATTCTACTCACCTTATTAAATTCAGATGAGTCACTGTGTAAATTAAATTCGTTAGCTGAAAAATGTCATCATATCTCAGGCTTAAAAATGAATGCTTCTAAATCAAACCATATATTGTTAAATAATAAAAATAACTCTAATGCTAACATAAATCAAATAATTGGAAAATAGGTTTCCTCTTTAAATTATTTAGGGATTGTTTTATGTGAAAAGTTAGAAATAACTCTATCCACAAATTACAATAATATCCTGAATACCCTTAAGTCACTAATGGGAAAATGGAATAAATTGTATCTAACATTTGAAGATAGATTGCAGCTAATAAAGATGGTCCTTCTCCCTAAGGTAAATTACATTGCACTAGCTATCCCTATATTTCCTAATAAAAACATTTTAAAAGAATTAAATAACATTTTTATAAACTTCCTTTGGTACCCCAAAAAGGATAGCTTTTCTAAATCATATTAAGCCTTGGGAAATGGGAGGCATAAACTTCCCTGATCTAGAATCTTTTATTAAAGCTTACATTTTCAAAACAGTGATAAATTGGGTAGATCCAACATTTTCTTCTGCATGGAAAATGTTACATACTGTTATTTTTCAAGAAGAAAGTAAATTAGCAAAAAATTTACAACTGATTGAACACAGTGGCGTCTGGTGACTTCAAATCAAAGGGGAGCTGCAGTAGACAGCTGAATGGGTGGGGACAATGGGAAGGGGTGTGTCCAACTAGAAAGGGGAGGGGCTATGCTCAAAGCCACAAAAACTAACTAAATACACTGCCCTGAGTGCCAAACCATCATTATGAGAGTCCAATCAAGACAAAATGAAGTCCAGAAGAATAAAAATATTTCAATGCATTGGCTGCATGACAGCTTACATAATATCTAGATGGAAACAAAAAGGTTGTGAGGCATGAAGAAATTACTTTTTAACTACATTAATGGAATACCAGTCAAAATCAAGTATAAGAAAAACAAGCAGCACTCAACTCAAACCACTTCTTGCACTGCAGTTCTAATTATAATTTATATTCAGCTTTATTAAAGTACCAAGTAACATGCTGAAAGTAGAAATCTCTGATGCCCCCACTTGTAAAAATGTTTCTTATCCAAAAAAAGACCTGCTGCCTGACAACTATCTACTTGTTTCATGGGGAAAACATGATCAAAGTAAAAAATGAAAAGCAAACAAGAAATAAGCTCAAGATACATTGCTTAAAAGGATTACTGCACAGGTTATGGACCACACGTTTGGCATTCTGTTTAGTTTACGGGTAAAGCCTGCAGAGATGACTGGAAGTCTCCAAGTGTAATGAGCTTCTTAAAATAATGTAATCCTGTCCTTTATTACAAATACTATCATATGAATTTCAATACCCGAGGCCCGAGGCTTATACATTATCTAGTTAAGTATTCTCTACATGGCAACAACAGAAAGGCTTTCGATGCTGGCAATTCTTTAGCAGTATGCTTATTAAAGCTTACTTGCATCTTATGATCTCAGCCAAGCTTACCTGATGGTCATTAAAATATTGCTACTTAAACACAGAGCAACAGGCACTTTGAGTAATAAGCATAAATCAACAGTACAAAAAATATGACAGAAACCAGACCACTCTGCAAAAATCAAGGACAGATGAAAAGCCACTCTAGTACTTGTGTCTACCTTGGATGGGGGGGGGGTACTCTGCACATTTACACTGCATAACCACTCCTTGCCTTGCTTCAACACATCCAGAGTCACTAGATGGGGGAGTGGGGTGAAACAAGTATGTCACAATTTGAAATGTCACTGGCTGACTGTGATGGCCCTGACACATTTGTCATAACTCTCAACCTCAGAGCAAGAAATCTGGACAAAGCCATACAAAGAAGTGAGACAAAGGCCCAACAATAAGGACATTTTTTTAAATATTGCTCTTATAAACTTAGAAAGATAATAGAATAGGTCTTGCATTAGTATGAATTTTCTGAATGGTATGAAATCTGAAACTCAAATGACTGGTTAGCTCTTAATAGCCTAATACCTTATGCACAAGATCTATGTAGAACAATAAACAACTCTTCATTTAAATCCATGCCTAAATTTATATTTTGCTTATATGAAATAATGGGTTCAATACACTGGATCGAATTTTCATTAATTCGAAATAGTGCATGGAATGCTCACTGCAGCGAAAGTGCACTTAATCGAAAGTGCACTTACGCGAAGTTCAGTACAATGAACGGGTATTGTACTGAACTTCTGTGCAGTACTCACAGACCTTAGGGTTAGGGCACGGGTCATGGTAATGGGATAGCCCATAAGGCTATCCCCTTACCATGACCTGTGCCCTAACCCTAAGGTCCGTGATGACTGCTGTGCAGTGAAGGATATAGAAATGTCCTCCATTATGGTGCGATAGTCATGAACCTTAGGGTTAGGGCATGGGTTAGGGTAAGGGGATAGCTTTACTAACAATCTCTTTACTCTAACCCATGCCCTAACCCTAAGGTCCGTGACGATCGCACCATAGTGGAGGAAATAGTGTGTTTTTTATGTCCTCCACTGTGCTGCAATGTTTTCGGTGAAGTGAACTTTCAAAGAAGTGAGGCTTCCTATTACACGTTTGAAGTAGTGAACTTTCGTTCTTGTAATAGGAATCTGAAATAATATATAGAGACTTTAATTGGACAAATTTAACTTCAAAGCTATATAAAATTATCATTAATTATAAAATAAAGTCTAACCAGAAATTCTGGAAGTTTATCACTAAAGATTATCCATTATTGATATTAAATGAGACCATAATATATGTTTTATATTCTATTAAGTTAACTTCAAATATACAAAGTTGGAAAATCTTTGCATGGAAGCTTCTACATACAGCCTTTTATACTCCCAACAAAATAGCTAGATTTAATAATTCTAATGAAATACTATGTTGGAGGTGCTCTCTAAAATGCAATGCTGATTGGTCTCATATTATATATAAATGCTCTCATATAAAGAAATTCTGGGAAGATATTGGTGAATTTTTGCAAGCCATTTTTACTGATTCTTACACTTTGTCAAAGTCCTTAATTCTCCTGAATATAAATGAAACCACTGTCATGAAACGGAAAGACCTTTATCCTCTTTGGACTACAATGGCAGTTTCAAAAAAATGTATCACAAGAAAATGGAACTTCCCCATCATTCCATCACTTGATGATTTTCTGACTCTATTGAAGAAGGTAGCACTGTTGGAAATCAAAGTCAAGGAAATGAGAATATTTCCTAGGAAATGGATCAATAATCCTTGTGAGAAAGTTCTCTCTAACTGAGACACTTAAAACGGTTACAACTTTACCTTCATATGAAGAGAGAAAGCAAGAATTCAACATTATATTTTTGTTTTAGTCAAAAATGTGTAATATTTATCTGTGTAACTATGCTTGTACCCCTTTTATCTTCATTTGTTTTGAGGCCATTGTACATTCTGTAAATAGTTCATTCAATGTATTCTAATTTGATCTGTAAATATATTAATTATTGTTTTAACAAATTTAATAAAATTACTTGAACAACAAAAACAAATTGCGTGGGATCCAGAGTTTGGAGATTTCCTATATCCTTGTAAGTTAGGTCCATGATGATGCACTCCATAGCCTTACATTTCAGACTCATCAGGCTAATGGGGCGATAATTTCCAGGGTCTGTAGTCACTCCCCCTTTATGGAGAGGAATGACTGTAGCAGTGTGCCATTCTGTAGGGACAAAGCCTGAGGTGAGGCTCTGATTGAACAGGGCACATAGGTGTGGGGCCAGTTCACTTTGTAGTTATATGTAATAAAGTAGCATATGTAACAAAGGTATTTCTTATAAGCAGTTTAGTATTCAACTTTATAATTTTCTGTCTTATTTGTACACTGATAGCCTAACCTTATTTTATTTAACTTACATTTCTAAAATCTCCAGTCAAAGAGATATTTAATTATCCACTATCTATTAGAGATTGTAGCATGTATATATTTCTTAACTTACTGATATTACTCTTTTATTAATATTACACAAAGATATTTCTTTCCTTGTGCATTTCCATATTATTCATAAGGTGTTTATTCTCATTGTTAATTCTAATATTATATGCAATATTAAATATATATAAAAGAATTAATGCCTGTCTAATTTAGATGTGTGTCTTTAGCAAATGTGTACTGCTGTTCTCGTCTGAGTTTCATATCCTAACACTAGCTACTAATCTGTTTTCTAAGTTTCTCATTCTTTTAGTTCCTCTAAACTATTTAAATCAGTAACAAACATCTATTTTAATCCTTCCCAATAATATATACAGCTGGGGTTAATAAGACTGTGGCATAAACTGTTAACATTCAGTAAATGCAAGCAAATTATATATCTGAGACAGCTCAATGGAAAACATTGCTATAGTTTTTGTATTTCACGTTCTTCACTTCTAAGTAAATATTTTTAATAAATGTTATTTTGAGCAGATTTCTCACATGTGCACTGGAAAAGATGTTTAAGTATCTCTTCCTTGTTATTGCAGACATGATCCAGGCACGTCCTGCTTTCACATAAATCAGTGATAAACTTTGAACTCTTCTAGGACCCAGATTTTCATCAAAACAACTCAGTAAGTAAGCAGAAAGTAAAGCAAGCAAGAATCAAGCAGTTTCACACAACTAAATCATTCTTTTGTTCTCAAGCTTTAAGTGCTTATTGCTTCATAAATGACAGGTGAAAGGAATGTGTTATAAAGGAACAGAGAAAACACAGTCACCAGCACTTTAACACTTCTAACTAGCATATTACTTAGATGTGACATTCATTTAATCTGCAATACACATACTGACTAAAATTAAAACAAACAAATTAAAATTATTATTTTACGCAGGCTTAAACTTACCAGTTCTATTAATTATAATTTAATGTCATTCTCATATAGGATATATTTATTTAACATTTAGAAATGCATTTATAAATTTAGTCTAAATGAAATATATTAAGTCTTTCACTATATACACACATATATATATATATATATATATATATATATATAGAGAGAGAGAGAGAGTAAGACTTACTATTTATATCCCCTATCATATAAAATGCTTTAGTTAAATACATAAGCATATACATACACATGGTTTGAAGCTTAAGCTCTTCAATAAACCCTTTACTTAGAAGGTAAGTCTATTGATTCAGAAAATGAAAGGTTCTACAATCAAAAAATAAATATCTCTTGTTTTAAAGCTTTTTAACTTTAGAAACAGTTTTCCTTGAATTCAGCTCACTCTTATCTTGAGGGATGCAGCATTCCAGTCCATTTATTCAGTGTTATTAAGAATTTTATTTTTATTAACAAATGTAGATGCCTCATCCACTGTATCAAATACTTTAATTCCTTCAGAGAGAAATATTTTGATCTTTGCAGGAAACCCCAAAACAGCTTTAATATTGCAAGTTGTTCTGGTAAATTCACAGAGGGGTGAATTTACTGGAACAACTTGCAATACAGAAGCAGGACTTAACAAGGAAACACTCACAATCACGCGGGAGGTCCAGGAATGAACCAGTAACATGGAACAAGACAAACCAGCATTAATAAGTGGAAGCAGTTCTGTAAATATTGATTTTATGGACACATTTAATGTGAAAAGTACTAGTGGATATGCAGTAATTAATCTATCTAACCATGTACTTACAAAAGCTGAGATTTCTCTGCTATCAAAAGGTATAAAGTTTGCTCCAGCTGGCATTGATAATGTTGTGGGTGCACTTACAGATTTAAAGGTATTCACCCATAACATGAATTTAAAGTGTATTTTTAAAGATTCTGGTGTAGCTACACAGGGTGTATGTAAGAGGAGTAGTACATTCATATCCTAAGTGATCCAGTTATTATGGCTTTTAGCAATATATGTGAGAAACAGATTCATAATGTATATGAAGCTAAAGCATAGCTGGCCTTAGGCATAGGCCAACTAGGTGGCCACCTAGGGCGCCACTCTAGTAGGGGCACTTTTCCAGTATTTATTTGGTGCAGGTAGACCAGGATGAGGGCACTGGGTGGTGTTGTGCGGGCACCATAGAGCCCTTTTGCCTAGGGCACCAGTTGACCTAAGACCACTCCTGAGCTAAACCTTTTAAGAAATTATATAACTTAAGTAATGATGAAGTTGATGCTCTTAATGCCCTACAAAGAAATGAAAATATTGTGATAAAGGAAGAGGATAAGGGTGGTTGTATTGTGCTAATGAATTTATGTGACTATGTTATTGCAATGAATGACCTGATTTCAGATGAAAAAACATATAAGCTAATAAATGACAAAGATGTTAATGGAATTATTAGTAAGATTAATATGGGTATATATGAATTACAGTTAATGAATGACATAGATATAGACACATTTAACTTTTTTTTACAGTGCCCTGCCCCACTATTCTAGTACTATATTTTTTGCCGAAAATCCATATATCCCCCCAGAAACCACCCATGAGACCTATTGTTTCTGGGAGGGGATGGATAACAGAACCCATATTGGCCTATTTACAAAACACACTGAAAACTTTTTTAGATTATGTACTTAGCTTTATTCAAGATGCTGGTGATTTTTTTAATGAAGTTAGTTGAATGGTGGGATAGGAATACAGTGAGAAATATTCTTTCTGTGACATTAGATATCAAGTCACTTTTCACTGTTATTCCTAATGCTTATAGTATTGACCAAATAAGGGAGATTTCGATTCAAAGCAGAAATTACACTGTAAGGCAAACTGAAACTATTTGTGAACTTATAGATTTAGTACTAGAAAAAAAATATTTTTGCATTTAATAAACAAATATGCCATCAAACATCAGGGGTGGCAATGGGCACTGCGATAGCCAATACATATGCTAACTTGACATTGAGTAAGTGGGAAGAGCTGAATATATATATATATATATATATATATATATATATATATATATATATATGCTGAGAATAATATATATGCATCGAAGGTTTTATTTTATAAGCGTTTCAATGACAATGTTTTTTTAATTTGGGAGGGCAATGAAAATGAATTAAAAGATTTTTTTGGTTATGTAAATCAGACAACTGATTTTCTAAAATTTGAAATAAATTTTTCTGAAAAAGAAATACATTTCTTAGATGTATGTATTTTCCAAACTGAGAATGGAATTGATACCTGTATATATAAAAAAGATATGCATAATGATACATATCTTCATCAACATAGCACGCATGCCAAGCATATCTTTAGAGGCATCACTAAGGGTCAGTATTATGAAACAAATGGAGGAAATGACTAATGAGTTTCTTGAGAGAGGTTATCACCCTAATGAATTGGATATAGTTAAAAATGATCCCCGGGATTCATGAACCTTGCGCCAGGCGCCCACATAGCGTCGGCGTTATAAAGCCAAATATGGCCACCGAGCGATTCAGGTATGAATCAATCCCACGTGCACTACCGGCGTGCGCCAGACCTGCGCCACCCCCGGCGTAGGTATGCTAATCACACTGTGTGCGGTATTGCACCATGCAAATGAAGGCAAATAGCGATCCACGAAGTTGGGCAGGCGTAGCGTAAGGGCACGGCAATGTAAACCAAAAAAAAACGGTTTACATTTACCCAAACATGACCAAGGAGAAATGGAAGGCTGTCAACATCAGGTATCATACAGGTGCAATATGCCAATGGCGAAAGGCACCGAGAATGTCCAAAGAAAACATGCACAAACTGTAAATAATGACATAAATGTTATGTATGCAGAAACCACAGCAGAACCCCCGGATATGTGCACAGAAGGTGCAAAACAATGAAATAATATG
>NC_056739.1:939194379-939283562 GCF_019279795.1 Protopterus annectens | reverse complement strand
TCACTATGCTGTGGAACAACATCCCAGTACATGTGAGGCCAAGCACCTCGCTGGCCTTGTGTTAGTATTTTGACAAGGATGTCTGAATTGATTTATTTAACTAACCTTCTAAATGAATATTTACTTTACCACATTGTGAATCTTTACATTTCGTTGGTCTATTTTACATTAGTCATAATCATACGGTTTATCTCTATATATTATGGTTCATTTATATTACTAGGTGTCTGTAGTTCTTTAATATATTGGCACAATCCAGAACATATATATGTAGCCAAACAGTCAGACATTTGGAAAACATTATGTTGGTTCTTCTTTCATATATATACATATATTTCTATTTTTTCTATGAAGAATGTACCTTTCAAAGCAATGTCTGATGTACTCACTGTGGAATCTGTAACCCAAGTAAAGTTTGTTTGCTTGTTTGCCTTTAAGGCATTTAATTAATACTTAGCACATCTAATTTAATGACCAATTAAGGGTTTTAAATGTAGTAGGTTGGACTGCATTGTATGTATTCTCAATAAGTCTGCTTATGAAGCAGACGAAAAGAGCTTCAATAAACTATGGTGACTGCATTTAATTCCTGGTGGGCTCTGAGTGGTCACTGACGGTGTCTACAGTACCTCGTCTTTGCTTTGGACTTCTTCAGCTGGTTGTCTGTGTTTTTTTGTATGGGGAATGTCAAGTGTAGTCCCTATGTGTATTACCTGTGTAATGCCTTACTGCGGCAGTGTAATTCCACCGGGTTTGCAGTTATGGGTGCCATCTTGGTCATACGCTTGTCCATCCATGTGAATTGCCTACTGGACACTGGTATAGGGATGTACACATTTCACACCAGCATTTAGCATTCTACGGTGGATGCTTTGCATTAGTAGTGGTGAGTAAGGCAGGTACTATGCACACATCCCTCCCATGGGGCAGGACAACGGATTATCTGCCAGACAACAGAAAGCCCCATTTCTGCATACCCAAGATCCCATGGCTGCAACCCTCGACAGTACCCATTACACATCCTTCATGCGTGCGGGACTGGGATGTGGACGCACATGTATGGACACGTCGATCTGGGTATTTCTGTTCATATGTCCTGCGTTTCATGAACACTTGTCATCAACCTTAAACACGCTGGTGGTGCATATGTCTAACTGTGCCGTAGCCATGGCTATAACATCGTCTGTTGTTCGGAAACGTCTGGAGTGAGTTATGTGAAAAGGTATTTTAGGGTCCTTCAATGGACACCAATGTGCATATGTAAAGTTAGATGTTGCTGGACTGTGTCCAACTGGCCAGTGCTTTTGACTGCTGCTGTATGTTCCCCAATCGCGGATGTCTGTTTGACTACCCATTCTTCGTGGTGCTACGTAACCAGGTGATTTACAGCTGTGAACAGATGGTGTACATCCAAAGATGCAGGTTAGCAACTGCTTCAAATAAAACTCAGACGTCCCAATAGAACATATCCGCTACTGTAATTTCAACATAACACCACGGAACATGTAGATCCCCTATGTCTTCATTGAAGCATGTTTTCTTCATAGGTGGGAACGCCATAGTTTACATATCCCAGTTGACGTTGTTGGTGTGCCATTACTTTGTGTTGCACAGGTCGCCCATCTGTTCCACAGTATGGTAGCGAGTGCTCCCCCATTGTGTTGCTGGCAGATTGAGTGCTGTACGCCGGTGTTTGCATGGCGGTCCAACTTTGTATGGGGAATGTCAACCGTAGTCCCTATGTATATTTGCTGTGTTATGCCTTACCGCGGCTGTGTAGTTCCACCGGGTTTACAGTTGTGGGTGCCATCTTGGTCGTACGCTTGTCCATCCATGAGAATTGCCTACTGGACACTAGTATAGGCCTGTACACATTTCACACCTGCATTTAGCATTCTCCGGTAGATGGTTTGCATTATTAGCGGAGAGTAAGGCAGGTGCTACGCACACATCCCTCCCACGGGGCGGGACAAAGGATTGCCTGCGAAACAACACCGAGGCCAGATTCTACATACCCAGACTCCCTTGACTGCAACAGTCGACAGTACCCATTACACATCCTTCATGTGTGCGGGACTGTGATGTGGGCGCAGTTCTATGGTCCCAGTACCCTGGTTATTTCTGTGCATATGTGCTGCATTTCATGGACAGCTATCATCAACATTGAACACGCTTGCGGTGCATATGTGTACCTGTGACGTGGTGACGACAATGAGTTCACGTGGGTAATGCAGGAAGCTAGCAGGCATTCAATGAATGGAATTTTGGGTCCTACAATGGACACCAATGTGCATATGTCAGGTTAGATGTTGCTGGACTGTGTCCACCTGGCCAGTGCTTTTCACTGCTGGTGTATGTTCCCCAATCGCGGATGTCTGTTTGACTACCCATTCTACATGGTGCTACGTAACCAGGTGATTTAGTACTGTGAACAAATGTCATACATCCAAAGATGCTGGTTAGCAACTGCTTCATATAAACCTCAGACATCCCAATGGGACATATCCGTCACTGTATTTTCAACATAACACCACCGGAACATGTTGATCACCTATGTATTCATTTAACCATGTTGTCTTCATAGGTGGGAATGCCATAGTTTACATATCCTACTTGACGTTGTGGGTGTGCCATTAGTATGTGTTCCACAGGTCGCACATCTGTTTCGCTGTATGGTAGCGGGTGCTCCTCATTCTGTTGCTGGCAGATTGAGTGCTGTGTACGCCGGTGTTGGCACGGCGGTCTGACTTTGTATGTGGAATGTCAACTGTAGTCCCTATGTGTATTTCCTGTGTTATGCCTTACCGCGGCTGTGTAATTTCCCCGGGTTTGCAGTTGTGGGTGCCATCTTGGCCATACGGTTGTCCATCCATGACAATTGCCTACTGGACACTAGTTTAGGGCTGTACACATTCCACACCTGCATTTAGCATTCTCCGGTGGATGGTTTGCATTATTAGCGGAGAGTAAGGCAGGTGCTACGCACATCCCTCCCACGGGGCGGGACAAAGGATTGCCTGCGAAACAACACCGAGCCCAGAGTCTACATACCCAGAATCCCTTGACTGCAACAATCGACAGTACCCATTACACATCCTTCATGTGTGCGGGACTGTGATGTGGACGCAGTTCTATGGACCCGGTACCCTGGGTATTTCTGTGCATCTGTGCTGCATTTCATGGACAGCTATCATCAACATTAAACACGCTTGCGGTGCATATGTGTACCTGTGACGACAATGAGTTCACGTAGGTGTTGAAATAAGGCATCATTCTTGTCTTTAGACAATTTTTGGGTCCTACAATGGACACCACTGTGCATATGTAAAGTGTAGAGCTTGTCGGACTGTGTCCTTGTGAGCAGTGGGTTTCACTGATGCTGTGTGTTCATCAATCGCGGATGTCTGCTTGACTACCCATACTGTGTAGTGGTACAGGAACCATGTTTTCCGACACCAGAACCCAATGGTGTACATCCAATGTTGCAGGTTAACAACCACTTTAATACCCAGAGGTCACGATTGGGAGGTATTGCCACTTTATTATCGGAACAACACCTCCAGACTGTGTAAATCACGGGAACTTTAGGCCAGTCTTACCGGCCATTTGCAATTGTAATTAGCAGACACGTGTCAATACATGTATGATAAGACATATTGTCATGCAGAAGTTAATCTATGTTATTTGGACATTGGCTTCTGCTATTGGCATCCGTTGCTGTGAGTGTTGCCAGTTACCATACACATTGCTTGCTCAGAGGCAGACTACACAATTCTGCACACTACTGTGGTCTCCTTTAAGGACCCTGAGCCAGTGGTCGACAGTACTGCAGCCACTGCATCAATCACATTTGCCATCTACCAGTACCTACAGGACTGCATGAACCAGGCATTTACTTACCCAACTGTGGTTCATTGTACCAATGCCAAGCATCCAGTGTGGTGTACCCCAGCCATACACAGGATGTACAACACAAGGAGGTGGCTACTACAAGGTGGAGCAGACACCTTGTGAGGTATGACACCCTTGGTCATCATATGTGTAGAGTTACACACTGTCATGCCATGGTCCAGGGCACATTCCACAGATATACCTACATGGACCTGGCTGACAATCATACCACCTTCAGTTGCTATGCTCAACACCTGGGAGGTCACTCCCACATATGCTCTGACTGGGTTCACAAAGAGGTGGAGTTTACTCAACATACACACATTGCCAACATACAGGCTGACAAGTCCAGTGAGGACATCTCCACACCCTCCCCACACATGAGGAGATGTCTGTACTAGCGGTTTGTGGTCACCAAATGTTCTGTGACACACAGGTGGGACATGCTCTCTCCAGGGTAGTGGACATAGCATCCATGAGACCAGCTGGTGACCCCACTGTGTACTCCACTATCTCATTGAGGAATTAGACCCACAGTTAGGACAGCTATTTCTTTGTAGCCTCACCTCAGGTAAGGTACCCAGGTTGTGTCGCATGGCAATGGTAGTCCCACGTCACAGGGCCAATGCCTCCACTGAGCCTGGTTATTACTGTCCCATTACCATGAGGAGACATATCTGCAAAGACATGGGGAGGGATCATACTGCGGCTCGTACATGAATGCATAGGGAACATACATACTTTGCATCCAACATGGTTTGTCTTGTTCAGGGGCGGTTCATGCCTTTAAAGCATGGTTGACATTTTCGGGACAGTCACCGAGGCCATTGATGGGGGTGTTGCAGTCCATACAGCCTACCTCGACCTGGCAAAGGCCTTCATCACATTACCCCCCTCAGGTATCGTTGATAAACCCATTGGCTGGGATGTGAACATGTACATCACAGAATGTGTTGTAAACTGTCTATGTGACACAACCCACACGGTCATACTTGCTGGCAGCATGTCAGACCTACTGCCTGTCGCAAGTGGTGTCCCATGGGGCCCTTCCGTGGGTCCACTCCTGTCATACATCTACATTTCCACGGTACAGGCACACACAGGGGTGTTATGGGCAACATTGTTTGTAGATGACTGCAAAACAGGTGCCATAGTGGGACGGACATCTGACACAGATATCCTTCGAAGGGGCCTCCCAGATATGCATATCTGCTGTCAGGGACATGGCCCACAGCTAAATGCTAAGTAATGCAACATCATACCTGTCGAGAAGTACTAGGTCACCCCTGTCCAGCATATAGGTGGCTGTCCACTCAGCACAGGGGTGATTACCAGGGATCGGGGACAGAGTTTGTCGGTCACCATTCATTCAACACACACGTTGCTATCGTGGTTCTGTGGGACTTCTACATTGCCCACCTGTTTGTGCAGGGTTCAAATCTACATCAGGCTAGGTCATTGTCTCCTTGTACCCATTACGTGTTACACCTATGATTTACTACATTGCCCCATTCAGACTGTATCTGACCATACACCTACAGCAGCTGGGAAGCCCTCATAGGTTAATTGTTGTACAGATGCAGGATGACATCATTTTGTGTAATGCTGCCCCACTTGTAGGACCCCTGCCCCATTAAGTCACATACCTGCTGTTTAGTGTTGACCTGTGCCTGACATACGAGGCCATGTCAACCCATATGTCATGTGTATGCTTCACCTACTGTATCTGCATCCCTCAGAACCACTAGGGCAGGTGACATGAACCTTGTCACGGTCATTAATGGGATGTGTTTCAGTGACACATATATCACCCAGACACTCACAATGCTGTGGATCTACATCACAGTACATGTGAGACAGAGATCCTTCATAGCCTTGTTCGCGGGTATGTTGTCCATTGGATGGAGAATTGCAGGTATAGGCCAGTGATTACATAATTATCACTGCTTGACGGAGGTACAGCAATATCATGAGTATTTTATCTGAAGCACAGAAGGTTGGCAAAGTCATCCTAACTATGGTGTAGTGTTATGGCTGAACCTGGGACGATGGCCTACCCTGTACCTATGGACCTATGAACCTATATTCATAGTTTGTCACATTTACACTTGTCTATCCCCTATCCTCTTTCTCCAGTGTATATTTCTGTGGCACATGATTGTCCTCTGTATTACATGCAGGTATGCTGTGTACAGTGCACATATGTCACAGTTGATGACAGTGTGTCTGTGTCCCTAACACTGTGATACTGAGGACTACCACACATCCTTCACAACATTACATGCATATGTTCTTTCTATTCTTCTTTGGCCTATGGGGGGGTGTTAAGGCAAACATTACACAAGTCCCTGTTTGTGCATGCTTCATGTTGGTGTCTGACCAGGCTCCATTGCAGTCGTGTGTTGGACGGTAGTGTTTCTGTGTGTTTGCCATGTGTTTTTATTGCCGGTACATCTGTGGGAGGTGTGGTTGCCACATGTTCCTCTTTGCAGGGACACCCATCCTGGGGTTTGTGTCATGCATCTGCACTTGGCACGTGCCATATGTCCTGTACTATTCCCACAGTCGTGTATGCCTTCATGCACTACTACTGCGTGTTAATGGCTGTTTGTATGTGGTACACATGGACATTGTGATGGTTGGCTTGACCTATTCCCATGCTAGAACATACACATCTGTCAATTACATTGTTTAAATCAAACTGTAACACTCATTCGTCTGTTCAAACTGACAGTCAATAACACAGGAAGCTGAGATTAATAACATTTTACTACTGTGCAGCAGGAGGCAAAGAACTATGCAGTACAAGTTTAGACTTTTGTTTTACTCTATACATGTTACAACTGTATGAGCATTGTGTATACTATCATCTTTTGCACACATTAATGATGTGGTCAGTCACAGGGCATTTACATCACTATAGTCCACAAGATTATATTCCTACAACAGTGCTAAGGTAATGCTTATTAAATGTTTTCCCATGAGGATAGCACAGCCTTGCGAGCCACATAGTCAATTAGAATGTACTTCGGTAAATTCTGCTCTGTCACGGTTCCAACACTGTTCAGATCCGGTCGTCACTCCATTTCCTACTAGGTTCCTTTGTCTCTCTGGTGAGCAGCTGTACTCTGTGTTAGATAGAGCTCACAAGCCTATCCTCCTCAGTGGAAGGATGACAGATATACCTGTACATACATTTATGATTCTCTAACTGAGCAGATGACTAATGCTGAATGACATACACCTGCTGCACTGGTTACTGCCAGGGTCAGGGTTCAATCACACTGCAGCTACACTACAGGCAATTACATGCATGATAAGCTCTACTGCCATATTGTAAGATAGAATAATATGCATTATACACTATTTGCTTCTAAAGTAGCACGTCATATATATGTTTAAATATGTATTTTGCTAACATTCTCCCTCCTTTGATTGCTTCTATTCTATCCAGAAACATATACAACATTATTTCATTCCTAGCCTCTTCCTCTCTGGAACGTTTAACTAGGCAAGTAATTTGTTGTACATTTCAAGAAGGATTGCATTTTGTATTAACAAATACCACTACAGGTCTTGATACATAGTCTCGGGTACAGATACGTCAACAGAGTCCCTGACTAATACTTACATGCAAAGTATCCATAATAGACACATGCTCCCAATATGAGCAGAACAACACAAATGGCAATCATGATATTCAGTATGACTGAACCCCATCCACCAAATGGTCTGTGGAAATGGTTCGTCAGTGGGTTTGGGCCTGGTTCCTCCATGGATGACACCTGCTGTATTACCTCTACGTGGGCGTTGATTTTGGTCTTTTTATGTGGTACTTGGACACAGCGATCTTCTTTAATAAGCGCGCACGTACCAATTCTCGCCGCCAGGGTGCAGTCGTGCGCTATTACATTTTGTGACACAACAGTTCTCATTGCATCCAGTTCATCAGTCACAAGTTCAAGAGAGGAAAGTCACATTCATCATTCCTCCGACAGGTTTTGACAACTTCCTCTGTTCCCTGATTGATTTCACTACTCCACAAGCTGGGAGTGTTCCAGCCCAGGTTATGACGCTGTCACTCAAGTCCATATGAATCGATATTCCTTTATCTCTTGCAGAAGACTGGAATGTCAGAACAGCTTCCATTTCACCCACTGGATTAGTAGGTTTCTCGACTGTGTTCCCAGTTCTTCGAGCTATATGTGTTATAGTTCGTTTACCCAGAGGCAATTGTGCAGTATGTCATGTGACTGGAGCCAGATAACCCAAATAACAACTGCGGACCAATTCTCAGGTAACCATTGATATGCTTTTTTCCCACAAACAACATAACAATATTCTACTTTACTACTGATGCGGGTTACCTCTGCATGTAACATCTTCCTGTCTATAACAGAGGACTGTTTATACAATTCAGGATGTTTCTGCACATCCTTCCACGTTGTTCTCATGAAGCTTCAATACAGATAATGAATGGTGCTACAAGTAGTACTGTGATCTTTGGCTGTTATATGACATTTGTAAGACACAGTTATGTTACAAATGCTCCCACCAACTTGAACTGTATCATGTTTATGACAACATACAATTACTTTTTGTGTAACAGGTAAGTACAGTGCCACTTTGTCCTGTGATCTCACAGAACCTGTATCAAAGTGTAAATATTCACAAGAATCAATGTATCCCCAAGGGGACACCATACATCGGAAGTCCTCCATATGATGTAGGTATGGCAGTACAAACACAGCAATTTAAAATGTTCATAGTCTGTACATGCACACGCGTCATGCCTAGGTATTTGTTGAAGTGTGGAAGACACTCTGTGGCCAGTTCATCACGTATCACTATTTGTATCCATGTAGTTATATGCAGGTAAGGTCCCAGCAAATGTAAAGTAAACACAAACATAGTTAATAGGTGTATAATCATTAGGACAGTAAACCAAATGTCTTTGGGGTTGCTTTGTATTGTTATACAGTTTTGCCCGGGTGATTCAGGCTCTATGGTATATCAGCTACAAGATGTAAATCAGACTTGATATCCTTTACCGGTTTGAAAACTGTGAGGTGGACCCAGGACGACCTCTCTGCAAACTTTACTGCAGTAGGCATTGCCAACAGTACCTGGTACAGACCTTCACACTTTCCACTTGCCAATTATCTTCTTTGGATAACAGTGACATACACACAGGATACTGGTGTCAGCTATGCGTCCGCTTGCTCTTTATCTGTAAAATACTTTAACTGAAAAACAGTGTTATTGGTTAACAATCCTCTCATGTCACCTGCTAATGAGCCATCGACCTCCGGCTCTGCAGGCATGACAGCTTTCCACTCTGGCACATGATATGCCATTCCACATACTACTTCGAAGTGGGTGCAACACTTTACATTTGGAACTGTTGTCATGCTCAGCAATGCTAGAGATAGACAGCAAATGTAACTCATCTGGGTGTCACCCACCAACCTCCTCTACTTATTTCTCGGGATCCCATTTTACCGCGCCAGCAGTCATGCTGACTGTGGGTTGTACATGCAATTTACATTCATGGAAATACAAAATAATCCCCCAGGTTGCGTGATTGTCTGGTTCACTAAATGTGTTCTATTGTCACTGTAGCTTCTTTACAGTATGCCAGATCTAGGGATACTTTATTTTACTGGCACCTTTGCCACTGCTGCTGCATCCGGATTCATGGTTGGGAATGCTTCTACATATTTTGATTATATATATGTGTAATCACTAAACAGTATTACTTCCCTTCACATTTATTCAGATGTATGAACTCCATGCAAATAGTACGGAACGGTTATGGTGGTGTAGGTAAACTCACTCCCTTCGGTTTAAATGCTCCCTGTGCATGATATCTACTGCAAATGTGACACACTGCTCATGATGTTTGTATGTGGTTCCTAATTCCGTATGTTAGGGGTATTCTGTTAACCAAATGTACCATCCCCCCTGTTGAGACATGTCTCTACCCATGGCTCCACAAAGCCGCATATCTGAATACATTAGACGTTAATATTGGCTTTCTCACTGTGGATATGTGCAGTCCGTCTTCAAGGATTGCTCCTCGTCATACCCACGTCGGCTTTTCTGCTTTCGTAGTTGATGTTTGCATTGTTTGTAACATTTCTACATGTAAAATGTCTGAGAATTGTCATTCCTCATTCAAACAAACACTTTCCAACTGTGAGGCTGCTTGTTTTGCAGCTGCATGAGCTCATGCCTTACCTTTCCTACTGTTATCCTGTTGCTTTCTATGACCTGCACATTTACAATTAGCTACTTTAGTGGGTAACTGAATGGAATGTAATGCATTCAAGATCAATTGCGCATGATTAATCGGTTTACCGGTGAATGTTATCATTCCCCTATTCTTCCACTGCTGCTCATAAACATGCACTGTACAGACAACATACTGACTATCGGGACATATGTCCACACATCAGTTTTTCGCCACAGTACAAGCACGTGTTAAAGCTATCTATTCTGCTGCTTGAGCAGACACGTTATGCTGCAGGGGTTGGGCGTCTACAATCTCATTATCAATAACTACTGCATAACCTACTTGATTCGTTCCTGTAGGACTCTGTCTACATGATCCGTACACATTAACTGTCACCTCTGCATCATCTAAGGGTATATCAGTGATATAATGTCTGTGTGTAGTTATTTCATCCATTTCGTATAGGCAACTGTGTGGTGTGCCATACACAGGTGTCGGGCGTGACGTTGATAGGTTTAATGTTGTACAACGTTCAATCACCATATGAGGTTGACTCAGTGGTATGGTCAAACAAAACAAATGTCTAGCACGGGTCAGGAATGCTATCTTCTCTTGCAGCAGAATGATCGCAACTGCATGAGACATTCTCACAGTGAGAGGGTGGTATAATAACATTTAGGCCGGGGCCTGTACTGCCATGGGTGCTACAACAACTGCCTGTACACAATGTGGCACTGACCATGCCACAGTGTCCAACTGCAATGAGTAGTAAGCTATGTAGTGTTGCTTACTTCCATGCTGTTGCATCAAGACTGACGTCATATATCTCCGCTTACAATCTACAGTCTGACAACATGTGTTATGATTATTCGGGAGACCTAATACAGATGTTGAAGCTATCAATCGTTTTAGTCTGCAGAAAGTTGTTTCTGCTACTGTAATCCAGTGTAGTATGTGTTGTGCTGCCATAGGTGTATTAAAGATTAAGGCAGACAATACAGCGGATTCCAAAGCATTGTTTGGTAACCAGCTTTGACAAATGTTAGTCGGCCCAGACAGGACTTCATTCCCTTCTTGGTAGTTGGCTTGGGTGCTTGTGAAATTGCTACCTTCCTATCGTCATGTAATGTTCTACCCTACTTGGATACCACATATCCCAGGTACTTGACCTGTATTCTCTGTAGTTGCAATTTATGCTTGCTTAATTTATGTCCCTGTTCTGCTGAATATCTCAATAATGCTATTGTATCTTCCATACATTGCTGCTGGGTAGGGGCCACAAGCAGAATATCATCCACATAAAGTAGAACTTGACTGGCCCCGGGTGGAGTAAACACCGGAATGTAGCTAGCCATCTCCTGTGCGAATATCGTTGTACTTTCACAGTATCCCTGCGATAGCCGGGTATGGCTATATCTGTTACCCTGAATGTAAATGCAAAGCAATACGGACTATCTGGATGTATAGGTATTGCAAAGGAAGCATAGCTTATATGTACCATGGTAAGATACTTCTGTGGCGTGTTCATAGCATTCAATATTGTGTGTGGGTCTGGCACCATCGGTACCCTAGGTATTATTACATGATTTACAGCTTGTAAATCCTGTACCATCCGCCATTCCCCCTTTGTTTTCCGATCAGAAGATACAGGGTATTGCATGGTGAATAGCGATTACTTTGTAGATGGGGAATTCCCTCTGTGACTTTACAGATATCATCTGGTGTCCACGGTCTATACACTACGGGGGTTGGGTCCTGGCCTTCCTGTCCTGCATGAGGGTTCGATACTTCAATTAATTGACAGATATCCTCACTCTGTTCTAGTGACTGTCTTCTTACTCGAGTGTCCCTAGGTATGTTACGAGTTCGGGATGTGGTTTCAATAGCTTCTGTTACATTTGGTCGTTGTGATACCTCTGTTGCCACAGGATAACGTGTGGGGACTAGCCTGCCCTCCCGCTTCATATCCTGGATGTGGTATCGGAGGTGGTAGGGGGGGGGGCTGTCGCTACTACTGTATTATGATCTTCTCTGTGTACGTATGATGCTTTCGCATTTGTAGTGTTCTGTTCCCTTCGGTTCACTACCTCAATCCACCTATGTGCTTGACGGATACCCAATTGTCGCTGTTTTGTCACCTGCACATCTTAGGGCTGCCACCTTTTCAAATGCACAATGTGGGACATTAGTGTTCGGAACGTGTAATTTGCCAGGAAAAAGCATATCCACGGCCAGTACATAGGACAGGATTTCACTTTTGCCAGGAGAGCTACCAATTCTTGTAGCATTTCAGTTGCTTATTCTGTTTATTATGATATTTTGTTGTTCCAGATACAAAATTACTGTTTTATGCTACCATTTGAAAAGATATCTGGGAAATCTTTGTCCTGAGATATCAGGACATTTGCCATTTGTTCTGTTTGTTTGCAGGACACAACTGGCCAAAGGGGGACTGTCCCTCACAGGGTGGGACAGGTGGTTACCCTAGAACATGTGCATCACATTTTCAGAGATTACAATGTTTCAGTAACGATATTTTGTCTAATATACCATCAATGTCATATTTATTACCCCATTTTGCTGAATATCTCACATTATGTGCTCTCTGCGATTGCATATACTTCACGTCACCCGTCAAACGCGGATCACATGATCTGTTTGTTCACTAATCTCCCATATCCTCTACACGACTGTTACGTACCCTTCTCTCGTACCACGTGGTATCTCCTTCCCTGTATCCACTGTAGTGTCTACAATGACTATTTACTCTGCTCTGTGTTCCCCTGACCTATGTCCAGATTTAACACTATTTGGATTGGTCTTCGACCCGCTATCACGACTGTTAACAGAAACACAATGTAGTGTGGTCCCTGATCTACAGTAGACACAAAGAGGCAAACACTCCTTACCTGAGCCTCCTGTTTAAGACTGCACGTTTTCTTCTTGGGATCCAGTTTTCCGCTTTTCAGCCACAGATCAGACGGTAGACAGCCTCTTTACACACAACAATTCAGTCGGAGGTCTTTTCATTCAAGAAGAACCATTTAGGCAAATTCTCCTGCGCAGATGTCTAACCACCCATGCACTCTGACCTGTAGCTTACCAAGGGAATTCCGGATAAGAAGGATCACAATGTCAAATAAGTTGTTAAAACCAGACTGTAGTTATCAGTAGGCTTTTCTAAGTGACAGTCAATAACACAGGAGGCTCGGGTTCACAACGTTTTAGTAGTGTACACAGGCAGGAAAAATAATATACAGTCCAAGTGTGAGAGTTTTGTCTGACTCTATCCAGTAAGCAATTTCTTTATATAGTGTTTACAATCAGCTTTTGCCCACCTTACTGACGTGGTCAGTCACAGGGCATTTCCATCACTATGGTCCGCAATAGTCTATACATACGTGGGTGCTGAGGTCGTGCTTTTAAAATGTTTTCCCATGAGAATAACACAGCCTTGCAAGGCACCTGGTCAATTACAGTGTCCTTCTGTGATTGTAGCTGTTTCAAGGACCCTGGACTATTCCGATACAGTAGTCAGTTCATTTCTTAATACGTTGCTTTGTCTCTCTGGTAAGGAGTTGTACTCTTATCTTCGATAGAGCTCACAAGGCCATCCTCCTCAGGAAGGGGTGATGTTATGCATGTACATACATTTATTTTTCTGTCACCCAGCAGATAATTAATGCTGAGAGACATTAGCCTGCTGTACTGGTTACTGCCAGGGTCAGAATTCCATCACACTACAGCTTAGCTTCACCAATTACATGCATGATCAGTTCTACTGCCATATTGTACGGTACAATTCAATGCATTATATAGTATTTCGAGTCTAAACTGGCACTTCATATGTGTTTCTATATATATTTTTCGAACAACATCCATCCGGCCATATGCATGTTGTTCCGCCCTCTACCTTGACCGTGTGTATTTGGCCGTCCGGCAACGCTACTCTCCACATGTGATGTCCCACCTTCCCCTTCTTTGCCTTTAGCACCCTGTTAGGACGTCCTGTTTGGTAGGCACGTGTTCCGCTATATGTGTTCGACTTCTCTGCATAGCTAATCTTCGATGCGGTGGTTCAACAACCCGACTTGTCCACATGTGTACAGTTATGTGCACCGTGTCGTATGCAAACCTATATGGTTTGGACGGGTACATACCACATGCGGGATGTACACATTCTGCAGACACATTCACATGCAGCCATTTCCATATCTGTACCTGAGGTGGGTTGGTGACATGTGGGGTACATATTTGCCCGCGTGGCACTGCCTAACACAAACATCTTACCACATTTCAGGTATGCACATTGTGTGTAGGTGTATAGCTGCACACGGATGCTAGCAGGTTTGGGTGCACAGGTGTACATGGGTGGGACTTACATGCTACAATGAGGCTATTGTGTATTACATCTGAATGCATGGGTTCTGCTTCTGGATATTACACTTCAACATACGCCATCCAGTGTATGTGACAGAGACGTTGCTGGGTGTGGGATATGTTGCTATGCACATGTTTGCCTGTGTTTAAGGTATCTTGGTTCCTTCCTGTTGTTATGTCAACACAGCTACCCGGCTATGTAGTCTCACTACTGCTTGTGACCATTATGGTTGGCACCTTTTCCAATGCCCATAGTGGGACATGTTTTGTGGGAACATCGGATTTTGCAGGACAACACATACCCACAGTAAGTGGAGTTGACAGGACTTTACTTGTTTGCCATAATATACGCTTATTCTGTTAGCATTTGGGTTCCCTATTCAGTTTCTTATGCCATGTATGTGTTTCATATACAAATTATATGTTTTATGCTACTATTACATGTATATTGCGGGAATATTTTTGGCAGGGAATCTCAGGTCATTTTCCTTTTTTTCGATTTTTCAGGGACACAACTGTCTAATGAGGGACTATCCATGGCACATTGGGACAGCTGGTAACCCTGGTGACCATGCCCATGTCGCTACTGGGGTTGCCACCTTTTCCAGTTGCCAAGGTGGGATATTTCCGGGACTCACATCTGATTTTACAGGCCGACACATACACACGGTCACTATATGGCATAGAACTTCACTTGTTTGCCTAAATAAAAGCTTATTGTTGTGGCAGTTTGGTTGCTTATTCTGTTTCTTGTGACATTGCGATATTTCAGTTACAGAAATAACCAATTCATGCAACCATTACATTAAATACGGGATATCATTACGTCCTACGTTCTTAGCACATTTGCCATTTTTAATATTTTTTATCGGGACACAACTGCCCATAGAGGGACTGCCCCTCGCAAAGTGGGACAGGTGGTAACCTTAGTCGCTACTCCTATGTCGGTGCGGCGCGCTGACATGCTGCAGTACACCTTCTATGAGTATAACCAGTGACGGTGCATTGCAGGACAAACGCGGTCTTATGCGTATCCTTTGCTCCTTGGACGGGTACACTTAAGCCTTCGTGGGTTGTATTTGCTTTTCCATTTAGTTGGGACGGGTACTATGTTGCATACTCTACGTGCGTTTCATTCTGCACGGGCCCTGGCTGCTGCCATTACTATTATGGGCGGACCGTGGCAGTCAGCACATTAGGTTGCTCACCGCATGCCGGCTTAGCCACGCCTCCGGACGCATCCTACTTGGGCTCGCTCACGTACACTACGCATGTGTCTGTGGTTGCGGTGCACTCTCATTAATATGCATATGGCGCTACTACGCCGGCTATTCACTGCACCGCCGGCGCAGCCCTTACGCCGGCCTTGCGCCGAGCTTCATGAATCTCAGGGGATGTCATAAAATTAAGGGACGGTAAGGCTCAACCATTCTTTTCCCATCGTATTAAAAATAATCCTGTACAACAACAGAATAAGGATGTGTCATCATTAAGGTATATTATGACATACAGTAGAGCAAGTCAAACAGTTGAAAAAATAATTAGAGAAAACTGGGATATATTAAACGTTATACCTGGTCACGAGAAGTGGCTACCTGAGAAGCAACTATTTACCTATAGGAATTGTGAAAATCTGAAACAGTGCCTGTGTTATAAAGATTTTTCTTTGAATAAAAAGGCTAGTATTAAGTATAATACTAAGGGAACTGTACCATGTCTTAGCTGTTCATGTTATTCAAGCATATGTCGTTCGAATGAATTCAGTCATCCTGTCAGTGGAAGAAAGTTTAGATTTAACTGTACTGCAACTTGTAACACCTCATTTGTTTTGTATTTGGCTACCTGCATTTTAAGTTCAGGATTCTACGTTGGAAAATCTGTCAGAAGATTATGTGACAGAATAGTAGAGCATAAATCAGACATACACAGAGGTATAGAGACCAATTCTCTAGCTATACATGTGCAGGAACATGGTGCTTCCCATCAATTTATTTTTAGAGTAATAGAATTCCTATCTCCCAATATTAGACGTGGTGATACTAATAATAAATTAGAAACCAAGGAATATGAATGGATTATACATATGCAGGCTGATGTATACCCAGGTTTAAACAAACAAGTGTCATTAAAACCAATATTAAAACAGAAACAAAATGCCATTAAATAATATATTTTTAAATATATGTAGCTTTTATAGCCCCCTTTTTATGTGAATATGTGTTTTTTAATTATGTGTTTAGCATATTTAATTATGAATATTTAAGTGTAATTGATGTTTTAATATGATAGGTTGGGCTGTGTCATATGATTTCTTTTTGTGTCTTTTAAAAAGGAGGATTGTTCCTTAAATGAATGTAACACTGAGGAAGAACTGGATGTCTGAAAACTTTGTTATATTTAATTAAAAGTTCTGCGTTGTGAAGTGTGCTTTGCTGCTTTTTTTCTTGTTGGAGATTTAGCACTACTTGACTTTACCAGCTTGCCCATCGTTTTTGTTCTGACACTTGAAAAGGTATAAGGAAAATTGCTTAACACCCCAAGAAACAAAAACACCCTGAATGGTATAAGTAAAACTGCTTAACACTCCAAGAAACAAAAAGGACAACTACTCATGGAGACAGTAGAAAGACCACAGGGAATCACAAAGAGTAAAGAAGAGTCCCTTTGTCAGGGCTGAGACATGAAGACTGAACAAAATTGAATATAGTCTTTGATCGCTCACCATCACAAGATCATTCACTATCCATGGAAATACACAATATGCCTCAATAGGTTCATAGCTGTGTACTAGGCTAATGATCACAAGGGCCTTTTTAAGCTTAACCATGCTTCGCAAATCTCGGAAAAGTTATAGTACCCTTGATAAGTGTAGATCAATATGTGTGTACAGCTTTAAGAAGTTTTCTATGTGCTTGCACAAGTATATAAATACTGAGCACACGTGAGCTGACTGCCATTTTGTAATTAGCTGTTGAGATGTAAGCATGTATGTCTGTGTAGTCTGTCTGTTAATCAGTTTGTTTATATTTTGTACTGCTGCTACCCATCCTGAAGTGTTTCTGTGTAATAAAGCATATAAATGAACTAACCCAACTGTTTGTCACCTATACTAAAGAGGGACAAACACCAACAGGTGTATGCAGGGACTTGAGATTTGAAATATTTACAATCAAGGACCAGGGAGATGAACCATTTACAGTCTTCCTGTGTCTGTGTCCCTGCTGGACAGGGGAAATAGGTGATGACTTTGAGGGAATATGGGCAAAATTCTTGACTAGGCTTATAAGGGCCTCCAGGCCAATAGACTAGTATCATCCTATGAACCTATGAACATAGGTGCCAAACCAAGGGTGATTTTCCTTTTCTCCATCCAGTTTTCCAAGTTGCACTTGAATTTGGTTATGGAGGAAGTCTGGTTTCATGGCTGGCAACCCTGTTCCAGAGAGGTGGCAGTGTCTGGGATACATACATACCAGTCCAGCAGGTCCTATTTAGTATCACAGGCAAGGTTTAAGTCCTTAGAATTGGCAATTCTGGTGTGGTTTGTTTTGCAGATATGCAGGAAACCCATCAAGGTGAGGTCTGAAAATCACTTGTATGCCAGGCATAGATCTCACCTCAACAGCCTGTTGGAGACAGAATATAGGGATAGGGCTTTGATGCAGTCTGAATAGGACATGTTAGTTACATGCTGTATTCTTTTAATGAGGAACTTCTGTGGAGGTTCTAATTATTGGATGTGCCAAAGGGAGCACTGTACTCGATAGGTCTGATGAATACAGAATACAGTGGAACAATGACCTTCTTGGACAGAGATGCCATATCTTTGTTTATCTGTTGCACGACAAAGAATGATTTCTTCACTACTATAGACATGTGATAGTCAAAGGCTAGATTATTGACTGTGTATGCTCCAAAGCCTCTGACTACTGCATAGACTCTTAGGGGTGTGTTGTCAATATAATAGTTAAAAGGTGCGGATGACTTCCCAAAGGAGACTATTATGCTTTTTTGGCATTTAGTTTTAGTCAATAGCTCTGACACAAGGTATCTGTCTGTGTCAGCCCTTCCTGGAGAACATTTGTGTCAGTGGGGGATTGTGACTGCTCCTAATTTGTAATCATCTGCAAACTTAGCCAGAGGGCCTTGACACTGGCCTCAACTTCAGAGAAGTAAATGCCAAAAAAGAGCAGTCACAGGACCAATCCCAGATGAACTTTGCTTGCGACTTACCTTTTTGTAGAGCTGAACTCCCCAGTTCTAACTTCTTGGATCAGTTATTGCCAATAGTTGGGAAATTACCCTCTTATGTAAAAGACACTTGATTTTCTTGAAAAAGCAAAATATGTGACATGGACTGATTCCAAATACTGGATAGTAATAGATGTTCAAAGTCTTTATACTAGTATTCAACATCAGTTTGAGATAGAAGCTCTGAAATTCTTTTTGGCATATTTTCTAACTGATTTAGTGCACTTCTGCCTTACAAATAACTATTTCCAATTTAATGCAACTTTTTTATCACCAGTTTAAAGGCACAGGGATGGGAGCATCTTTTGCCCCATGTACGGTAACTTGTTCATGGGTTTATTTGAGGTAGAATATCATTATAAAATGGATTTCTTTCAACAACATGTGACAAAATATTATCAATTTATAGATTTTTTATTTATTTATTTTATTTTACATTTGTTAACTGGGCTAGTCTAACTGGATATATTTCCATTTTCAGCAGAGGCCCGGGGAGAAAAGCTCCACATATAGACAAAAGAGATACAACATAGGCAAAAATAACAGATTAAAATCTGGTAGGACGTAGACAATGACCACTGTTAAAAGAATAGGACTTTAACTTCCTAGACAAGGTAATGAACAACATATTAAACATTATTCAATATTTTAAAACCAAGAAGAGAAAGCGTAAAACCAAGGGAAAGAGAAACAATAATAGAAAGAGAGAGCAGATTTATTAAAGATATATACTGTCTGGAAAAAGACATAGCCATATGGAGGAAGGATATATGGGAGAAGTCCATGTATGGTGGAGAAAGTAAGCTAAGGGAGAGAGCAGGAGGCACAAAAGGAGAGGGAGAGAGATAAGAGAGATAACTAAGGAAGTTAAATTTTTAATCAGGATTAGAGCAGGGACACATCCAGTGGCTTTTAAGGTAGATTCTGAGTTTTTGTTTAAACAGAACAGTAGATGCAATGGAAGTAAGTTCAGTAGGAAGTTGATTCCAGTGTTTACCAATGGTATTCGAGAAAAGGGAATCACCAGCTAGGTTATTAGATTTTGTTAAGGTAACTAGCAGTTTGCTTGAAGAGCGAAGTGAGTTCAGATTAGAGTAAGGGGTTAAGAGGTTAGAAAGTACAGGTGTGTTATGAGGTTGGTAGAAAGCTCTTTGGACAAACATAAATTGGGAAAGAAGCAACATGTTTGTCAGTTCAAGCCAGTTATGTTGCTGCAGATTCAGACAGTGGTGAGTTCTGAATTGCTTACCAGTAACAAATCTAGCTATATTATTGTAAGTGGTAGACAGTTTAGAGAGATTGTTTTTCTTAAGGTTAGTATAGATTGGTGAGGCATAGAGAAGAGTGGAAATAAGATGATAGTGGGAAGAGTAAGTTTGACTGGGGAGGTTAAGAAGTTTTTAATTCTATAGAGAGAGCCAAGTTTTCTGTTTACAGATTTAATGGTATTGTTGATATGGCAGTCAAAGGAAAGATTGTTGTCAATTGTGACACCTAGCAGTTTAGTAGTAGAGTCAGGTGATATAAGGGTTCCATTATTAGATAAGATAGTGAAGTCTAATTTGGGGGATCTGGTAGTAGGCTTAAAGAGTAGGAGTTTAGTTTTTTTTGCGTTAAGGAGTAGGCAACATTTTAGGAACCAAGTTTCAACTTTGGAAAATACAGCTTGAGTATTAGTATGAAGTTCAGAAATGGATTTAGCAGAACAAATTAGTGTGGAGTCGTCAGCATATTGTATGCATGTAGCCTGGGGAATAGCTACTTGTAAGTCATTTATAAAGAGGGAGAAAAGAAGAGGTCCAAGAATAGAGCCTTGGGGGACCCCAAGTGAAATTGGGAGAAGAGTTGAGAGTTTGCTATCCCAGAGGACAGCCTGTTTCCTGTTAGTGAGATAGGAACTAAACCAGTGGATAGCCTTAGATTCTAAGGAAAGAGATTCGAGAATTTTTAAGAGGAGAGGGTGGTTAACCATGTCAAAAGCTTTGGACAGGTCAATAAAGAGAGCTGAAGACAGTATGTTATTATTGCGATTCTTGTTAATAAAGTCTGTAAAGGAGAGGAGAGCAGTGGTCGTGCTATGAAAAGGCTTAAAACCATGTTGACAGTTAGTAAGAATGTTGTTTTTTATTAAGTGGTTCATTAACTGATGGCGAACACATTTTTCCATGATTTTTGCGAGTGGGGACAGGAGAGCTATGGGCCTGTAATTAGAATATTCATAGGAGTTACCTCCTTTATGTAAGGGTATGATGTGAGAGATTTTCCAGATATCAGGTATGGTTTCTTCATTTATAGTTCTATTAATAAGAATGGATATGGGATAGGCTATTTCAGAGGCTGCTTTTTGAAGGAATTCAGATGGAAGCTGGTCAGCTGAGGGGGTGCATGGTTTAAGTTTGTGGATACATTTCTGTATAAAGGTAGTGGAGATGGGTTGTAACCTAAAGGTTGGTAGTTTGGAGGATGCAAGGTCAGGGATGCTAGTGTTGTCACTGGAGAGATGGGAGGCCAAGGAATTAATAGTATCAATAAAGAATGAGTTGAAAGTATTGGCAGTATCAAGGGAAGAATTCTTTTCAGACCCAGAAGGGGAAGGAATGGTAGTATGTCCAGGATGAAGAAGTCTGTTTAGGGTTGACCAGAATTTTTGAGGGTTATTGTGATTCACTTGCTGGAGATTACTATAATAGCTCCTTTTGTCAGAGAGGATAGCTTTTTTGGTACTGTTTCTTAGGTGCCTGAAGGTCTGTTGGTCTATGGGAGATTTGCTAGTTCGCCATTTTATCCAAGATTTGTTTCTGAGTAACATTTTTTGTCTTGTATCTTTAGATAGCCAGGGGGCTGGTTTAGATTTAACTTGGATGGAACATTTTGGTGCATGATTATCTAGGATTGTTAGGAATGTGGTGTTAAAGTATTGAACAGCTTCTTCAAGAGGAAGTGTTTTTAGTGGATTCCAGTTACAGGCATTTAGTTCAGTTTTAAATGGGATAGGGTTGAAACATTTCAGATCATGTAGGGTCCTATAGATAGGAGAATTGGTAGAGGCATTCTTTTGTCTTATAATATAGGTTAGATTGTGGTCACTAATGTCATCAGGTAGCGTTCCGGACTGATATTTTAGTAGAGGTTTGTTAACGAGAATCCAATCTAGAATACTTTCTTTGTTATTAGGTTTGTTAATTCTAGTAGAGGTGTTTATTGTCTGAGTAAAGCCATGGAGATTAATATGAGAAGCTGGGTTGTTAGTGTTTATTGAGGACCAGTCAAGGTTGAGGTCTCCAAGTATTATGGTTTCTTGTGGGTAGGTGGAAGTGGCGAAGCTGAGGATATTTTCTATGGTAGTAGAGTTATTTCCAGGAGGTAGATATATACAGATAATATAGATGGATTTTTTAGGGTTTAGTTGCAGCTCTGAGATAAGGAGTTCAGTCTTGGTAATGTCCAGGGTATCATAGAGTACTAATGTTATATTTAGTTCAGTCTTGAATAGTAGTGCCACTCCTCCACCTTTTTTAGTTTTGCGGTCGAGTCTCAAGATATTGTAACCTGGAGGAATGATTTCATTATCTTTAGTAAAGGGTTTTAACCAGGTTTCAGTTAAACAGAGAATATCAAAGGAGTGGTGTTCAAGAAGAGAGTGGAGATGGGTGATTTTGGTATTGACACTTCGGATATTAAGGTGCCCTATGAGTAAAGTATTTGCATTGGAAGTTGGTAATAGAAGGGATGAGTTTGGCGTAGCAGGTATGGCTTCAGATGAGGTATTTGAGGGCCCTGGGTTGGGGTGAATGTCCCCATCTGCCGAGGTAGAGCGGTTGTATTCCAAGTAAGATTTGTTAGGGAAGTTCAGTAAGTATTTTAGTTTCCTAAGCAAGAGATTTTGAATTTTAATGTGAGACAGCCTATGATATCTGGCTAAGAGGTAACTAGAGGTGGATGTAATGTTTAAATGAGTGAAGTTTAGGCTTTTGAAATTTGAAGCTGTATGTTTGGGAGAGTAGTTAAAGTGGTAATTAGAATTTGATTCATAAGAGGTCAAGAAATAGGGTAGTGTGAGAGCAAGAGAAGGAATAAGTAGGAGTGTTATTTTTCTCAGAATAATTTTTGTTGCAGAGGTCATGGATGGAGTTTTGTTAGTTTTAGTGGACATGTTGAGGTGAGAAAGAAAGGAATAGACAAAAGGACTTAGGCTAAGACTGTAGTATAAATAAGAGAAGCTAGATGGAGGAATCAAAGTATGTATTTAGCTTTAAGGGGGGAGGGGAGATTGGAGGGGTAATTGAGGAAGGTATAGGTGGTAGAGAAGTTGCAATCAAGGTAGGTGCCTGGGATAGGTGCAATTATAAAGGGGGTGTGGTATGTGAGGTATAAGGCTAAGGGCACGTGGGGTGGGTGGGATAAGGGGGTAGGGATGGGGAGCGAAGCGGGGCAGAAACAGTTAGAGAAGAGAGCGTAATCAATCAGCTCAGCAGGGAAGCTGAAACACTACTAGTTTCATATACTACGTAGTTTAGAAAGTAAGTGTGAGAGAGTATAGAGATGTTAACTGGAAGGGCAGGTAAAGAAACATAAAATGGTACAGGAAGTATACAAGAACATAGCAGGTATAAGGTATAAGTAAGAAAATATACAGTTTACAGAGGGACACTGAGAGGGGTATTTGAAAGTAAGTAAGTACAAATAATCAAGATACAGTCGTTTAGTGTATCATAAGGTAGGAGGGACAGAGAAAGGAGTGCAACAGCCAGAAAGTAATGGAGAGACAGTGAAGAGACAGAAAAGGCAAGGCAAGTAGGGTGTCACAGCTATAGTAAGGCTAGCAGACGAGGGGGACTTCAGGTCAACCAGGGGCGGGAGGGAGTATCAAAAATAAATGAAAGGGGAATAGGTAACTATTACAATGCAGGTAATCAAGGGACAGAAGTGACCTTAGCTGGTGCCACGTGTGTGCTGCCCACAAGAGGACAGAAACATCAAGTAATTAAACAAAATGGACGTACAGCTGATTCAGGTGTGTTTAGAAATCAAAAAAACATCACTCAAGAGGAGATAGGGGTGCTTCCTGGGTGCCAACACAAATGGCCTGCCTTGTAGCTTCTGGGAAACCAAGAGATAAGCCAGCAGGGAGGGGACAACCCGATGAGGAGCACTAGGCTTTAATGCTGGAATACAAAAAAAGAAAAGGAGGGTTAGGAAAACAAAAGGTAACATAAAGAACAGAAGTGGGTAGCAAAAGAGTGGGTAGAGAGGTACCGAAGTATAAAGAATACAGGTAAAAGAGAAAAAAAAAACATTTGCAATTCACAGTAACAGGTATTCCAAGGCAATATTTATTACTAGCAGCAACAGTTGTAATGCATTAGTACAAGCAACTAGTGGTATTAAAGGAGGTACATTCAAAAATAGTGGATTCAAAACATATGCTAGTGGAATGTTCATTCACTTTACAAGCATTATAGTAGATATATGTTAGATACAGGGTCTAGAATCAATGCAGTGCATTTCTAAACAGTAGAGAAATATCTTAGGAGTTAACGCTGTCCACACTGTACAGGACACAAACTGCAACAGAGCAGAGTTAATAGTATTCGTGCTTTTAAGAAAAAAAAACTCTTAGCGACTGTGTACAGTAGCTAAATCAAAAGCAAACTACAATAGAACAACGCTTCCTTCCTTAACTCATGCTTAAGAACCTCTTAGCGATGGATTGCAGTAGTTAAATCAAAGGCATAGTACAGCTGAACATTGCTTACAGTACTCAAGGTGTAAGACCTCTTAGCGACTGAATGCAGTAGCCAAAATCAAAGGCAAATCTCAACACAGAACAGCATTTACAGAATTCCTGCTTTACAAATCTCTAGCGACTAAATGCAGTAGCCAAATCAAAGGCAAACTACCATAGAACCATTGCTTACATTACTCATGGTGTAGGACCTCTTAGCGACTGAATGCAGTAGCTAAAATCAAAGGTAAATTACAGCAGAACAGCACTTACAGAATTCTTGCTTTAGAAATCTCTAGCGACTAAATGCAGTAGCTAAATCAAAGGCAAACTATCATAAAACAGCGCTTACAGTACTCAAGTTGTCAGGACCTCAGCAACTGAATGGTAACAAACTATTTACAGGTCTTTGCCAAAAAAGAGAAAAATACATCAATTGCTGAGTTAAAATAAGCACTTACAGGCAGCACACCATGCGGTCGACCAGGGGGAACCTACAGTAAGCCAGGTGGATTTTAAAGATGGCGCCTCGGAGAGGAAGCCACTACATGTAGAGTCTAAGGGGGTAGGGGGGAGGGGGAGTCAGGAGAGAAAACCAATGAGTATGGAGGGTTTAGGATAAGGGCGGGAGGCAAGAACACCAGGAAACAGTTAGAGAAGAGAGCGTAATCAATCAGCTCAGCAGGGAAGCTGAAACACTACTAGTTTCATATACTACGTAGTTTAGAAAGTAAGTGTGAGAGAGTATAGACATGTTAACTGGAAGGGCAGGTAAAGAAACATGAAATGGTACAGGAAGTATACAAGAACATAGCAGGTATAAGGTATAAGTAAGAAAATATATAGTTTACAGAGGGACACTGAGAGGGGTATTTGAAAGTAAGCAGGTACAAATAATCAAGATACAGTCGTGTAGTGTATCATAAGGTAGGAAGGACAGAGAAAGGAGTGCAACAGCCAGAAAGTAATGGAGAGACAGTGAAGAGACAGAAAAGGCAAGGCAAGTAGGGCGTCACAGCTATAGTAAGGCTAGCAGACGAGGGGGACTTCAGGTCAACCAGGGGCTGGAGGGAGTATCAAAAATAAATGAAAGGGGAATAGGTAACTATTAGAATGCAGGTAATCAAGGGACAGAAGCAACCTTAGCTGGTGCCACGTGTGTGCTGCCCACAAGAGGACAGAAACACCAAGTAATTAAACAAAATGGACGTACAGCCAATTCAGGTGTGTTTAGAAATCAAAAAAACATCACTCAAGAGGAGATAGGGGTGCTTAGATGACCTTATCTTTTTGTGTGAAGGTGGATGATTAATGGTGGAGTCATTTATTTGAGACCTTCACAAGAACAGGTTTGGCCAAGCTTTTGATGGACTACAATTTGGAGAAAATGTTGCTTTTTTTGGCTGTAGAATTAAGTGGTAAGAATGGGTGTATTAAAACTGGAATTTGCATGAAATTTAATAATATTAACCATTATAGGGATGGGAGAAGCTGTCATCCCCCATCTAATTAAAGCATTGCCATATAATGAGTTACTATGTATTAGTAGGTTATGTAATGATCAAGAAAAACTTATTGAAGAGGTACATGTGATATTTTTAGAAAAGGGGATATGACACTTATTCTATACAGACAGCTGTTAACCGCCTAGATCAGCATTTTGTTTTTCCAGTTCCTGTTAGAAATGATGAGAGACTGGTTAGAAGTGTAGGTAATGAATTAGTTCAAAAAATATTTTTTATGACCACGTATAATGTATTTGCTGAGAAGGTGGTTGAGACTATTATGTTTTATTGGAATTTTTTGTGACGAGGTAAATATCTTTATGAATATTTGCCTGAAAGACCCATGGTTTCCTATAAGAGAGGGAGAAGTGTTAAATATATGATTGTTCATGCACAATTTGTACCCCGGGTATAGTCATTGGGAGTACAAATTTTAAATTTTGGATTGAAACCCTGTGGACATTGTTCAATATGTAAATTTACTATACCAAATTTTCATTTGATTAATAATAGAGTGTTTTATCCATGTTATGTTTTTGTTGTGATACAGAGGGAGTTATTTCTCTGGAGCATTTCTCCCCGGGCCTCCGCTGAAAACAGGCTCTGTGGAACCTAGTCGGACTTTCCCGGTCAACAAATGTTAAATAAAATAAAAATAAAAAATAAAAAAATGTATGTATTAAAATGTGAAAGCAATTTATTTCATGTGTGCAAAGCAAAACAAAGCTTTAGAATTAGGTTTTAAGAACATCTTAGAGATATTAAAAATAAGAAAGTAGAAAGCCCTCTAGCATTGCATTTTGATGCTTGTCATCAGGGTGATAGTGGCAATTTAAAAGGTACTATTTTAGAAAGGGTAAGGATTATTCCTGGTATGTCTTTAAAAAGTAAACTGCTTTAAAGGGACAGTTTTCATTTTAAAATTTGGTACTCGGCCTCCAAAAGGGCTTAATAAGGAATAAAACTGGAAATGGCTGTTGTAATTGTTTAATTGTTTTAATTAATATTGATTGATATAAATACATGCATTGTGGGTATGTGTTTTTATACTCTATCAAAGGTTGTATGTCCTAGGTGCTATAGGAGTGAAATTTTGTTTTTATTAAAACTTTGGATTCACTGGCTTCTTTGTGTTTTATATTTTACAATTTTTTCTTCTTTTGTTGGTTGTTAGATATCTACATTAAGCCTAAGATATTGTCAAGCATGTTGCAAGCTGAAGTGGCATTAAACATCCATACCAGAGGGGCAACAGGTTGACCTCAGGTCCTAATAGTGTGCTAAAGATGACATAATGGCTCTGTAGGTACCAAATGGGAACATAGATGATCCCGTCCAAGTAGAATGACACCCTAATGCACTGTACAGGCTGCATAGATGAAATAATGCCACTCTAAGATTGGCAAATTATAAACTTCAAATCCCACTCCCCCATTTTTTGTACTCCTCAAATTCTTGTAAAACTCAACATACTATTCAGTAAACAGGCATAATGGATATCAAATGGAAGAAAACTCATATTGAGGTCCCTATCATATTTAGTGCCCATGTTGCATAATATAATGAGAGGACTGAGATGCAATCAAGGCAAATATTTAAAGCTATAAATGCAATAATATGATCCTAGAGACAATGCATTATGAAGTTGTTCAAAAGTGTTGAAAGTACTCATTAATTGTTTCCAATTCACCTGAATAGCCAAGTTTAACAAAATTTTGGAGACACTCAGAATGTGGTTAGAGAAGGTAACCTAAGTGACTGATGTTTGACAGGTCAGTGGTAACGCTGGCTATTTGTTACTAGGTACCTGTAAGGTTGCTTAAAAGGGTTACAGGACTGCTGAAGTAGTACTGGTAGTCAAGTGCTCATTGTTTTCCAAGAACTGTCTAAAAAGAATTGGTTGGAGACACAGAATGATCCCTGGCACTTGTATGTTGTGTTAATGGAGCCAACTGCACAAGTCTAAGATTTTAAACCTTGAATAAGATAAATAATCAGGTACGTAGGGCAGTTAACTGTTTATGGTCCAGATGTGCTGGGAGTGGTTTGATGGCTGGGATCATGGTAAGAATTAAATTTTCTTAAGTTTATGCCATTCAGTATTAGTCTGTTGCCTTGCATACATTAAAGGTTGTTGCGAACAGTTTGAGATTGTCAGATTGTACTGGGCAGAAGCTGAACAGGTAGAGCTGAAAGCAATGTTGTCAAAGTGTTGCATGAACTACATGTGCCATTTGCAAAAAAAAATAAACAAACAAATCAATACATATATACATGCATACAGTACATACACAAATAAATACATAAAAAACGAACAAAAAAGTAAAAAAGCTGCATCTCCAGAAGCCATCCTTCATGGTCACTAAGGGATACAGGAAATTATCTCAACACTCAACTTCAGTGGTGACTGGTGACAATCCAGGTTCATAGTAAATACTACTGTTTTTATGAAAACTATTTTATTAGAATGATTATCTCCCTTCTTGCCTTCCATCTTTCCTTTGTGTATCAAATTCAATTTTTGTGTCCCTTTTATCCTTGTGTTGGGCTCATTTACTTCTCTTCACTTGCAAGTCTGACTTCCATTGTAGTCTTCCTGTATATTGTAAGTGAGTACATCTGCTTCCGACCGTGTGTTTTTGTGAATGTATATTTTAGTATAGCCACTTTAAATCAAATGTATAGCAATGTTGTTATTATGAAAACCTAATTATATGAGTTTGCGGTACAGGACAGGATAATCTACCACATCAAACCCGAGATCCAAACACAGTTCAGCAACCTTATTGTTGCTGTAGTCATTGCGGATATGATTAGCATCTCTTATCAGACAGCTGACACTTTAGTTCATCACAGTATGCTCACAGTCATTTAGAAGCATTTTGAATTATTGTCATCTCTCCTAATTCTTGAAAGGGTGATTAAAAATAACAACCAGATAAGTGGCATTAACAGAAGGGTTGTTTTTTTTTCATAATTAGGATATAGTTTTACTAGCACTGCTATGATAAGAAAGTAAAGTTATTCTATACCCAAAACTGAATGTAACTAGTCTAGATACATAAAGCTTGTACTAAGAGATGCTTTGCGGATTATCAAAGTAACTTTATTCTGATTGGTTAATCAGTGATTTATGTTACTTTGTAACTATTACCATTTTCAAAATTGTTTATTTTCCTCTAGATGCATTTTTCAAAGTTTGACTAACAATCATAGTATTTCTGACTTCTGAAATGATGTGGGTGTGTGAGAAGCTGTTTATTCAAATTCTTCCACATGTTAACTATTTATAGCATTGTAGATCTTTCAGAATCAACAGAGTGATGTTAGGAAGGGGGTACAGGTTCAGGGGATCAGTTAGTAATACTGTAATCATTGAATGTGCCAGTCAGGTCAAAATCTCCTATAGTTTCTGATATTAATATAATAAAGTAATCTCACACTCTATGCAGGCAAATAGTACAAAGATCTGTGATGTCTTGCAGACATACACCTTAAGAAGATAAATGGAATATAGGTACAACGTTACAGGTTTATACTACTGCAACTGCAATCCAATAGTCTCTAGATAATGACTGCTGCTGTTTCATTCTCTCTTTTTTATTGTTTGCAGTTGCAAATTATTCTAATGCTTTTCTCAGTTTAACAGTTTTTGATTCACACCTATGTTTTATGTACCATCCTAAGGTTATTGCTTTCCAGATGCAAAGCCTTGCATTTATCAGCTTTCAATCACAGTTGTCTTGCAAGCTTTTTTTTACTTCTCTTAAGACTGTTAGTGAAGTCCACATCTCCTCCAGTTACCTCTGTGTTGCTTACAAAGAGAATAACCTTCTACTCCCTGCCTTGGATAATACTCCTAATAAACCTAGACAAGAGAACCGGCCCCTAACCCAAACTATGTGACTTTTTTTTTTACTTCTTTTGTGGCAATGCATTGCTTTACTTCTATCATCTTTATCTGTCCTTAAACCACTTTTGTGTTCTCCTGGACATCCTTCATACCATCAGTAATTTATGTTACTAGCCTGTCATCTGAGTGCAGACTGAAGCCAGTGCTGAAGCTGATGTATATGACAACTCATTTTTACCCCTAATTGTTACTGTTATAAACTATTCACAGAAAGGAACATGTTTAAGAATGGCTGTATGTGAATCCATGTAGGCTGAGTCCATTAAGATTGCTCCCTTCAAAAACTAGACTTGGTTTCCCCCTCATACTACAATCCCCTTACATGCAAGTGACACTTGTGTTGAGCTTCCTGGGCTATGTTCAACACTCCTTTATGGAGTAGCCCTTCATCTGTACCTGTCCAGTCTCTTTGCTGTCCAGGAATCCTTTCACCAACTCTGTTATGGATTCTCTCACAACCTGTTGATTAGGGAATAAAGAAAGGATACCAAAAGGAGTTTAAGTTGTATCCCTCAGAACAAGAAACGCAGTTTCCTTAATTCCCTGGTCAATATCTTATCAGTCAACTTCCATGTTCTAATTTACTTTGAAGGAAGTCTGCCATTCAAGTCATAATTATTAGCAAAACACAATTAAAGAACCATCGGTGAAAAATATATTTTGTGTTTCTTAAATTTTCCCATTTCATTTAATTAGAAGTAAAGAACTTTTTCAGAATCTCAGCCTGTTGCCTTATATATTTGACTCCTTATAGCATTTTATTAGAATGATTATCTCCTTTCCTGCCTTCCATCTTTCCTTTGTGTATCAAATTCAATTTTTGTGTCCCATTTATCCTTATGTTAGGCTCATTTACTTCTTTTCACTTGCAATTCTGACTTCCATTGTAGTCTTCCTGTATATTGTGAGTACAGCTGTTTCTGACTGTGTATTTTTGTGAATTCATATTTTAGTACAGCCACTTTAAGTCAAGTGTATAGCAATGTTGTTATAAAAGTCCTGTAGCCCATAATGTATTGAGTATAGTGTTACTTTCCAATATATTTGTGATGAGTAAACTGTTAATATCATTCTTACTCTGCTGCCATTTTGTAAAGAATAAAAGTTATCATTGCTTACTGAAATATCAATGTATCCTGATGTGACAGACTGATATTTTACATGACTGGGTAACCAGAGATTCAGATCATGAGTCAACAGTGTATTTAATTTACATATTGCTGTCTTCATTACCTGACCCTTTTAATTCTTATCAAGCACTTATTTTTCTTGTCTTTATTTTCTGACCTCTTTCTTAACATTCATTAGTTTTCTTCTTGGTTGGGAAATATTTTTCATTCAACATCTATCAATTTCCTTCTACCAGACATTTTTATTTATTCATAGATTCATAGGTAAGTACTAGGCTTACTGCTCTTGTGGCCATTTTAAGCCAAGCCAGTTTCCCTTTTTGTGCTCAAAATACTGTTTTGTCTGGTTATATATTGGCCTTACCCACCCTACAGTTGATAATTATATATTACCGCTAATAAGAATAACTAGGATCATGCCATAGATAATTAGAAGGGTCCCGTGCATGGGATATAGCATTTAGAAGCTGCCTCTGTCCATTAGTAGTACAGGGGGCAGTCCTGGGCTAATATTTTATGTTTCTCATCCATTGATCAAAGTTGCAGTTGAAAATGGACAGAGATAAACTTTGTTGTATGTGGCTGGGGAGTCTGTTCCACAGCAGCAGTATCCTCTGCAAAACATTTTGTCTTTCCAAACTGTTATGTTGATGTTGCAGAAGAGGTTTACATCCCTAGACTGAGCATTACTGATACCATTTGACTTGCTGATGTGGAGTAAATCCAACATTAATGAGTCGGAGGATGCCTTATACACCAGACACAGGTCACCTCTTAGCAGTCTGTAGGATATTGAGTATAGTGACAAGGCTTTGAATCAGTCCATTTAGAAAATGTTGTTTAGACTTTATATCCTTTTAGCAAGGTATCTCTATAGGCATTCTAGTTGTTACATGTGCCTGGAGAGATACATGGCAAAGTGGGCATTATATTCAATGTTGACCTAGTGATGGCAGAGTAAAGGGGGAAAATGACATCCCTATATCCAAATACAATCTCTTTGTTTATAAGATGTATAATCTATAAGGTCTTTCATACAACTACAGACACATCCTGGTCAAAAGTTAGGTTACTGTCCACATACGTTTCCAAATCCTAAGCAACTGAGTCATCTCTTAGGGGCATATCGTCAATCTGGTAGCTCCCTAGGGTAGATGACACCAGTTATGTATTTAAGACAAACCTTACAGCAGAATGGCCAAGTCATTTGGGGTTTCAATGTCTGCTCCTAGTTTGCAAAGCCAGAGCAGTTTTGTATTGACTTTTACTTCAGAAAAGTAGATGTCAAACAGGAGAAGTCCCAACACAGAATCAGTGGAGGACTCCACTGATGATTGGTCTCTTTGTGTAAATAACTTCCCTTATTTTGATTATCTGTGTCCTATCTGTGAGCCAGTTGTCACTTCAATGGGTGACATAAGGGTTTATTCTCAGTTTGTTTTGCTTTTCTACTATGCCTGAGTGGGACATTGTGTCAAAAGCTTTGGCCAGGTTGAGCTGTGTGGTGTGTACCATTTTGCTTTCATCTATTACTTTGCTGATCTTTTCAATAAATCCACAAGGATAAGTAAGCATAACCTTCCCATAATGAATCCAAACTGAGACAGATCCAGTGTTTGGAGGTTCCCTATGTCCTGATTGATTAAGTCCATGATAAGTCTTTCCATTGACTTTGCATATGAGGCTGGTCAGACTTATGGGTCTGTAATTGCCTGGGCTCATGGAAGGTCCTTTCTTATGGAGAAGAATGACTGTAGCTGTTCTCCATTTGGTTGGTACAAAACCTGTATGGAGGCTGAGACTGAACAGTGTTGTTAAGGGTGTGGCTAAATCAAGTTTAAGATGCATTCAAGGATATTGTCAGGACCAACAATGCAATATATTTAGCATTTGATAGAACTTTTAGGACTTAGTCTTGTGTGATAGCTGGCATTGAGCCAAATTAATGTATATCTTGAGGGACGGATGGAGACTCAAGAGGGTTACAGTAATAGCTAAATTTATTGGACAGCAGGTTTGCTGTATCTTCAGACTCAGTGTGGGTAACATCACTCACAATAATCTCAGAGCATTGCAGAGTTGTGCTTTTGAGATTACAAACATAAATAAAAAATGCCTGGTGACCATCTTTGCCTTGGATTGCTATTTTAGCCTCAAACTTGGATTTGGTGAATTTTATTAAGATCCTGAGTTGTTTGTTTATGCCAGTGATAAGAGCTCTAGCATTCTGGGAATTACTCTTCTTACTTTTGATCTAAGTAATTTAATTTCCTTTTATTATAAGCTTGTTTATATTGTTTCCATCATGTGGGTTTGTTTCTAGGGTTTGCCCTGCACTTGTTCTTATGAGGTACAGCTGCATCTGTGCTGTTTACATGCTAGTATAGTGTGTGTTGGAGTACATTTCTGCATATTCAGTGGAGTTAGTTGGGTTTGGTGGGGATTTGAAGCTTGCCAGTATGTCATTTTGGAGTAGGTAGTTTGTTGTATTAAGGAAGTTTCTAAATGTACCTTGGGTAGGAGGGACCTCTGTTTTCAGTTTTATTTGAAAGGAGACTGCTTTATGTTCAGATCTAACAAGTGATGAAGATATGGAGGGGATGGTGTGTGATGCACCCATATTAGCAAGGGCAAGATTCGAGATGTTATTTCCCCCTGTTGTGTGTTCTGATTAATTGTTCCAGGGCATTTCTACTGACACAGTCCAAGAATCTCTGTGTCTGTGCACTAGTGGTGGTGCAGGTTTCCCTATCTCTAGTTGAACAGCTTAGATCACCTAAGAAAATTGTATTGAGTTTAACACCGAATGACTTCAGTTCTTGTAGATTCTATCACCATCCAACTCCCCCCCAAAAAAAAATGCTGTCATCTCCATCTCTGAATCTTTTAATTTTTTAATTGAATCTCGTATGATGGTATCACATTTACTATAAAACTTCCACACAGAGATGGTAACTTTTCTTTACGTTCAACGGTTTGCCAGAAACTTGTATGCTTCACATGGTGTACCTTTACCATTTTCCAGTTACGTATAATACTCTCCATGACCATATCTGGGAATACCTAATAATCACATTCATTGCTTGTCTGAATAGCATTCTCAGGTTATCCCTTCCACAAGTACAAATAGAATTAAACAAGGATCCTTTCTGGTTGGACTTTTGGTGCAATAAAGGGTAGAAGGGCTACTGCCTTCCATGATTTTTAAATGTTGATCCTTATTCTAAGTTCAGTGCAAGTGTTTTTATTCTTAAATATATTCCAGGAAGCCAAACAAGGGCAAACACTGAACAAACCAAAAAAAAAATTAAAACACAGAAGCTGAACCCATGGAGCGATTAATTAATAGAGATGAAAAACAATAAAAGATAAGTGCTTTCATCTAACAAAGTAATAGACTTTTTCAGATAAATACAACAATTATTCAATGCAATAAATAGATTCCCTACAAGTCATGTGATAAACTTTTTGAAATTTAAAGATACGGGAACTATTCCTAAGATTTATCAGGATCCACTATATATAACATATTCAAATAAAATTCAATTACATCAGATGACGATTGATGCTATATTCCAGGAAGCCACTGTAATCCATATGATTCATGAGTCAAGATTGCCCATAAGAAGCAAATGATAACCTCATTGCATCTTGTTCCCAACTAGCTGATACTTTGTTAAAGATTTTCTGGCAAGAATGGAAGGAAATAATCTTTTTGTATAAAAGCAGATGGAATTTGTGTAACATGTTTTAGTAACTGTTCATTTCTGTCTTTATATGTGAGAATGTCATTGCTTCTTAGTTTTTAGCAGTGGGAAATGTTGCTTTATTTTATTAATGATAGGCAGTTTCAGCTTGGCAAATGCTGTTAAATAATGAGATAGTTATAATAAAATATCTTACAAAAAGCACATTATACTTTGATTTTAATATGAATATGGGAAGTGCATCAAACAAAATGCAGACGCTACAAACAGAGTAGTTAGAAAACATGTTAATGAAGGTTTTAGTGTTAACCAAAGTGCTAAGTTCAAATCACAACTTTTTATGCATTACTCATGTAATGTCACAATGTTATATGCTGTATTATGGCAAAATAGACAGATTTACTAATGTAATCAGGTCATATTAAATTATGTGTGCCTTGTCTTCACATTGTCAATGCCTTTGGTTGCTTTTATCATTCTAGGCATCAGCATAATCAGTTGTACAATGTGTACTATGCACAGACATATTTCAGAAAATAACACCTGATGCAAATCTATTTAAAAAAGTGAGAATTCACATGACATACTTTTAAACGTATGAGAAAATGGCTTGCAAAAAAGCAGTGGGGTCAAAAAATGCATTAACCAAATTTTCTGTGTCTGTTTGATTAAGTAGACTAAAAGGCAACACAACTGAAGACAGACTGTAATTACACCCAGTCAGACAAGCCATGACAAAAGTAATTGCAAACTAAAACCTGCATTGGCATTTACATAACACCCTTATGCTTGAAATGGCAGTGAGATAAATGATAACAGTCATTAACAAACTGAAAAAATAGGTTATTTTTTCAGAACAATATAACAGCGTGCTGAGTTTTTGGCACTTGTCTCTAAATTTTCCATGAGGCACTTTCCCAACAAAAATGCTTAGAGAAAACTTTAAACTTCACAGAATGTACTTAAAGCAAGACATGAACCAGATCAGCTACAGTCCTGTTCAAATGAGTTTAAAACATAGTAAACTGATGAAAAAACTATCCCCCAGATTTACTATTCTTCCGTGCAGGACTAGCTCATTCCTGAACGGAAGTGGCTGTTTAGGAGCAGGACTGCAGCGCACCATGCATATCAATGAAGGTGTGCTACCTGAGCTCCTAAGCTTACATGGAGAGTGTAAGAGTACAGGGGGTGTGTCTGAGAGCAGAGCTCTCAGAATATACATGCCCCTGCAATGAAGAACAGCAGAAAGCCCTAAAAGAATGAACGAGACCACTCATAGGTGTCCGCATACCTCTAGTAACATCCCCTCATGTGTACAAGAGCAATAGTAAACACAGAAATGTAAAGATACGTTTTTTTTATGAAACAGATGAAATTTAACCGTAGGTGCATGGGTTTGCCCATCGCTTAGCTACAGTTAATGTAGCTTAAATGGCAGAAATGGATGAAAAGGAAGATATATGCAAATGAAACAGTATAGCAATAGTGTAGTGGGCAGAGCATTCCCCTTACAAACAGTCATTCCCGGTTCGAGTCTCACTGCAGCACATTCCATTTCCCATGTCAAATCACATTATGACCAATATTTTTAGTTGCATAACCTACTAAATAACATATATTTGTGAACTGGAGTACTGCATTAAATGCAGATGTGAGGTGTCAGTGTCATAATGTTGCAAAGTACACAGATAATCACAAGTGCCCCATATAGTATATGTACACAGGAATCCAGGATACAAATGGAAGGTAAAATGTATAATGAATGATAACTCCATACAGCTTCCAAATCCCCAACCTTCCCAAGAACCATTAGACATTGCAGTCTAAATTACTGTAGTGCTAAGCGGGAGTAAGCACTAGTAAGCAAGTGTAAGCACTATTAAGCAGTAGAAAGCAGGAGTAAGCATATGTAAGCACCAGTAAGGGGGTTTAAGCCCATTTGCATGGGGGTAAGCAATGTGCACACAGGTTAAGCAATATGGAAGCTAACTCTCTGTAAGCATATTTCACCGAAGGTTAGCATAACTTACCCTCACGCAAACCCATGCAAACCTGCTTACAAGTGCTTAAAAGTGCCTTAATCACTCTGTATTCAATAGCCACTGTTCTGCCCAGCAACAAAATCAACAGCCCTGCAGGTCTTGAACCCAGGACTCTATACACTATAGTCACAGTAGTTAACCATCATGCCATCACAGCAGTACATAAGAGTGAGGTATTACCAAACAAATCCTCACTATAGTAAAATCAAACTGAACATGTGAAAGGAATCAGTATACGGTCATATGTTCTATAACCTATGACATAACATAATTATGTGAACTGGAGTACTGAAGTAAGCCCAGATGTGAGGTGTAATTGTAATACAGTGTTGAAGTCCCCTATTAAACACAAGGACCCCATATAGTGTACGTACGCATGAATCATGAATACCAGACACATATATATATATAACATGTAATGAATAATAAATCGATGCCAAAAAGCAAATATATAGCAAAGTAAATATTAAGCAATGCTAAGCATTGCACAGGCCAGATTAGTAGGTGTAAGCAATGTGTAGGCCAGCTAACTCAATTTGCCCAGTGGTATACCCGTTTAAACACTGCAAACCTTAGGTAAGCATGTTTTTCCATAGCTTAGCCTTTTCAAAACTGTCCAATCACGGCAAAGTGCGGGAAATCAGCCCTTCTTAAACCCAACAGGCAGGAATACATCTCATAACTGGTTGTAGCTTCCCCTTACAGGCACCATGTCAAGAAGGGGAGAGGGAGTGCGCTTCCGGGTGCAGTTCTGGAGCATCCAGGAGTCCAGAGTCATGGCAGGACTCCTTGTCAAAGACCATGAGCAGAGACTGTTGCAGGGCCAGTACCAGAGTTCCCAATATAAGGCAGAAGCCTGGGACCGTCTCGCCTGTGACTTCACCAGTGCCACTGGCATACCCCAAACTGGTGAGCAGGTCAGGCATCACTACTGCACATGAAGCGGTGAAAGGGGGATCTCTTAGATCAATGGATCAAAGAGGCTAGGACAGCAGGGGGTTGTCCCAGCTGTGTGTAAGTATCACTCCACTACCTGTTTAATAATTTCCAGCTCATGTATATTTTGGATAGGTATGGCTAAATATTCTTCTTATGTCCTTCACAGTGGCAAGTGAGTGGGCCGCGAATCATGAGGCCAATGGATGTCGCCTGGAGAGGTTGCAATGCGCGGCAGGTTAGTAATACTCTTGTATGTACTGTCATAGGAAATAAATCTAAAAGTATTAGTACGTTACTTGCCAGTATAAATCCTGTATAGTTTAAAACAAGTACAGCATACACCGCAGAATATGGCAGGAAGAGTTTCATATAGTTTGTATGTAAATAAAAGCATAATAGCCTGACAATAAAGGTCTAACTGCTGGACTACATGTGTATACTCTGATATCATATGCTAATGTAGATTTGCAATCACTTAATAGTACTGTTGTATTAAGCACTGTTACACACTCTGTGCAACATAAACAGAATGTGTAGGAATGTCTGTATATGACTGGTGTAATCCCCAGAGGTCATTTAGTACAACTGAGAAACACACAGACAGAAAACAGTGAAAAGACAGACAACACAATCTGAATAGCACACCCAAATGAGACATGAACTGTTGTATTTTTAGCACACACAGCCATGGTTCGAATCTTGGGAGTGGTAGTAGTCTGCATACAGAATCATACCCCACAACTGTACAGATATGTCCAGAATATCCAGTAAATCACCCCATATCTGCTGCCTGTCACTCTGCCCCCCTGGGAAATCAGTGGGATGATCCTAGACGTATAGGCAGCAAACAAAAAATACAACTGATTGTCACACATCTATAAGAACAAACCTGTCACTCTAGCAACTCCCCAAACTGTTATGAGAGTAATAAGCCAAGTATGTCCTACCTACACCCCCATGTTGTCAAGCTGTGACCAGAGTGTGTACAGTAACAGAGTGAGATGTATGTGTATAATAGTAATGTGAAATCTGGTACTTTGTGTGGCAACATTCAGGTAGTGGTAAAAAACATTGCTCCCACAGGTACGTTGGATACGAACACTGTGCTGAGAAATAAAAGCTTGATACCCTGTACTGGTACTGTTTACTCTGTTATTGCATGGAATTGTGAATGTTGCAGTTGTTCTGAATAATAAAGTATCACTGATCACTGTCACCCACACTGTGCTACATAACTGTGTATGAAATCTTGTATAAGAGTGTTGTAAGTCACTAAAGGTTGAAGAGGGCAATAGTCTACATGTGTTCCGGTTCATCTGCATGTGGCTAACACATGGCCAGAGTCTGTGCAAAAAGAGATGGACAGGTATGTGCGTAACATCAACATAGAATCTGGGAGCATGTGTAGAAACAGTTAGTGTTAACAAACAGTTCCTCCACAGGTATAAGAGGTAAAAGGTGTATACTGCAGGTAAAACTAGTTCATGTATATAGATGTCAACAGCCATATCACTGTCCAAACTTACGCAATCGGGTAGTGTAGCAATACTTGTAAGGTACAGATAACAACACTGACTAGAAATGTAATGCAAACTACAGGAATATACTAGTTGTTAATTGACATCTTTCTGCCACCCCACCATATCTACAACAATACACTAAATACCCACCTCAACTGATACGTGATGATGCCACTGTTATGTTGGGACATATGTCCTATTGGTTGATAATTATTTAAATTTGTTTCTATGCATGTGCTATGTTGAAATACTCCAACATTGGTGGCATGGTGCCATCAATGTACCTGCATGCTGTTGTTAACACTGTGGTCCCATATATGCATGTGTTCTGTTTGCTATGCAACTGTTCCATATCTGGTGTCTGGGTTAATGGGAATATCTATGCATGCTGTTATACCTAATCCTGGAATGTGTTGTCTATTACTAACCCACATATGTTGATACACCGTAAACACCATAGCACATATGGGAATGCGAGTCCCAGCGGACCCACCTGTCCCACCTCAGCTGGCCATGGCACTGGTCACCAGCACATCTGGGGCCCAACCTGAGACCTCCTCATCCGTTGGTCCTGCACCACCTTCAGGTGGAACTGCCTCAGGGGATGGGGCTTGCCCCCTGGGGAGTGGGTGCAGACAGGAACCTGTCACCCATCGCCAGGTCTGGGTCATGGTGCGTAGAGAACTGAATCAGCAGTTTTGAGATCTTCTACTCCAGCTCAAGGGCCACATATCACAACTAGAGGGTTGGCCTGGTTCTATGACTCAGCCCCCAGCAGAGCCAGCTTTGGGGCTGTGAAGATGCAGTGGTGACTGGCCATGGGTGGGGATCTTAGTCCCACTGTTTCCACTATGGGGCATATAGGCTTCCGATTTCCCAACACCCCTCCCCATCAAGGTGTTTACCCCCATGTGTCATATACTGCCCCTGTATGTGTCTTGTTTGTCTTGTCTGTTAACCTACCCAACCTACCCCCCAAATATACCTACTATCTCCCCCAACATCCCACTCTCACCTGAAAAAAAAAAAAGAAAAGGGCAAAATGTTCCCAAAAAAAAAATATTTCTCCATACATAGCTGCCCATTTCACACACATATCCACTGGACACATGTAATCTGGACTAATTGGCATCACAACATATTATTGTTCTCCTCACCCCTCTCTCAGGGGTTTGAGTGTCCAAATCTACCTCCAAATTCAGTGTATATGCACAGCTGTTGCTGTGGAAGAAATGTGCAGCTATGAACCTTCCCTACACTCTCCTGTACGTCCCTAGCTATTTTCCTCACTGTCTTTCCCTCTTTGTGCTCCTTGTTCACCACTTTCCTATCAATCCTTTTTTCTTTTCTTTTAAAGAAATTAGAGTGGGGGTTAGCGGGAGTAAGCACTTTTAAGCAGCAGTAAGCAGGTTTAAGTCTGTTTGCACGGGGGTAAGCAAAGCGTACACAGGTTAAACAATTGAGAAGCTAAATCAGTATAAGAAACTGTAACTGGAAGTTAGCAGTGCTTACCTCCACACAAACCTGCACAAACCCACCTACAATTGCTTAAAAGTACATTAATCACTCTGTATCCAATGGCCCTTGTTCCGCACAGCAACAAAATAAACAGCCTTTGCAATTCTCGAACCCAGGACCCTGCACACCATAGCCAAAATGATTTACCACTAAGCCATGTCAGATGTACATAACCTTGATGTTTTCACAAACATATCATCCAGCCCAGTCATTCAACAGCACAGGAAATGTATTTCAACATGTAGATGTGTGTGTGTGTGCGTATATATATTAATATCTAAATAGATATAACATATCTATATATATATATATATATATATATATATATATATATATATATATATATATATATATATACACACACACATATATACATACATATGCATACATCTATAGATATATATGTCTACAGCTATATGACTATATATATATATATATATATATATATATATATATATTAATAAGCATAAATATAGAATATATACAGACATACATCTATAGATATAAAAGGGAACATAACAAAGACATATATGTCCACATGCACCGTTAATGGGCATGAGGGGGCCCAAACAACATATGCCTTGTACATATAGATACCCTCCACAGCCAAACACATTTGGCCTGCAATACAATACCAACTGTTGCAGATCCCATAACAACAACATGAAACAACATGGGCACAAGATGTCAGGCTGGTATCAGTAATATATCATGCAGTACAGTCTGGCTACCACAGGGAATGTAAAATGCGGAAGCAATCAACATTCTTAAGATACATATACACAGACTCATATATACAGATATATATATATATATATATATATATATATATATATATATATATATATATATATATATATATATATATATATATATATATATATATATATATATATATATATATATGTAACTACACATACACACACACCGATATGTGACCCACCCATATAAATGAAAATTGTTGCCTGCAACATATACCCACAGAGAGGTCAAAGGATATAACACCACACACAGGTGTGGATACATGAGAAATCTTTATTTGTGTACTATTACAGTTGTATATGTCATGTCATATGGTTGTTTAAACACTGACATACATATATGCAGAGTAATGCAACTGTGAAACAGTTATATTAATACAGTAGTCTGGAAAGGTTTACATATGTTACTGTCCAAGCCGAGGCCTTCAAGTAGTACAATAGTAAAGACAGACTGGGCCACAGGATGCCAATCAATCAACAGTAAGTGATGCAGAGGTATAGTCCAGCAGCCTCTATCTTCACTCTGTACACAATCCCAAGAGGGTAAAGCCCTCAGTTGACACAATGGGATGTATCTGTTATATAACAAGGCATAACTGACACCATCACAATCACACTGACAAACAGAACAGTTTGTATGGCAGAAAGCAGTAGGCCTGCATTTACCCAAGGTGAATTGTATGGCAATGTGCATCCAGATACCTTAAGGCCGCTTATCCCTGATTCCCCCATATGTTGTAAGAGCCTAGGTTTGTTATGGTGTATCCCCCCTATAGACTGAATAATACAGGGTCATATACCACTGCTACATACACTGGCCTCTGAAGTGCATATGGGCACACATTTATTGTGTAGGTGAAGCCCACACATATATGGACCCAACCCCACAATATGTGTGGGGGCCACAACATCAGTGGACTGATAGCAGGAATGGCAGCATGACATACTCACAGCCCATTAGATAACAACCCCTGACAGCATGCCATATGTACAAAGCCTGGTATGTAGGTGGAGGACAGAGGCTGGAACACAGGCCCATATGTGAAATACTGTAGTCATACACTAAGCAAGTCACTGGTGTTACAGGACAGTCTGCAACATACCCTTAGTCAGGAATATGAAGTTAGAAACAGAAATGGATGTAGCCATATACTGATAGCACTCAACACACACGCTGCCAGTGACATATCTGACAAAAGACCTGTGTGGTGAACAGACAAAACATAATAGGCACACAGCTGACCATCAAGTGGATAGGCCCACAGTTGAGAGCTATGCAGACAGACTGCATTCCAAGTTAAACTAATATGTACACACAAACCTTGCAACACCGGTGCTATACAATGCATACAACAACACTACTCACACTCTGTCTGTAGTTCTGGAACCACCTACAAATATGTAGCTGGCCTGAGTCTGCAGGTTCTCCTGTAAGAGGTATTGCTACCTGCTGTCTGTAACACTGCTGCCCACATACAGGAAGGATGTCCACCATACAGGAAAGGTAATTGGACCACACCCACATGATGTAGGGATGTATACTAGTTGATTGCTGTGACAGTGGTAACTGGAAGTACTACACAGCATGCTGCATGCAGGTAGCAAGTGGAGGACACTGACTGGTGCAGAAGCCATCACCTGATCATGTGCATCACCTACAAAATCCGCACTGCAATCTATTCAAAGCAGCTCAGTCCATTTCCTGGAGAGAGACTAAGATACATAGAGAGAGAGAGAGAGAGAGAGAGAGTGTAAGGCACAAACAAACAAACAAACAAAAAAAACACCATCAAGCAAACCATCCAGAAGAGACTTCATTCCCAGAATAGGTATGTAAAGTATATATGCATGTAATTGCCCATAGTACTTCATCCATAATAATGGGATAGATGATGTGGAATGATTTATATGTGCCTTTAGGTCTTGTTGTAATGATGTTCAGCTGAACAACTGCTAAGAACAATAGGGTCTATCCCTGTGGGTTGTGGGCCATACCTGTCAACCGTGCAGAGCAGCACTGACTGATAAGATGTAAGCCATCATAGTGTGCATTGTGTAATGTGAAGTATGTATATTACTGTGGCCAATAGCTGGTGGTGGAAGTAATGCCATAATGATGGACACGTGGGCTTCACAGCCCACCTCTTGCAGGATACTCAGGTTAACCTGTATTGTAGCATGCAGGAATGCCATAGGTGTCTAATAGGGTTATCTGCAACCTGGCCCTACATATACTCCCCTAATGTCAGGCTGTGTCCATATGTGGCACCTGTCTGTCTTGTAACAAGGCAGAACAGTGCAGCTGTGCAGGAAGGTGTTGTGAGATTGTGGACCTGATGTCTGAATGTGCCCCATATATAGGTATGCATATGTATATATATATATATATATATATATATATATATATATATATATATATATATGTATGTATAGCTACATGTATGCTCACAAATATACAGATACCCATGTGTAGACATATATATAAACACATATATACATCATATATATATACCTGTATGCACATTTACATATATACAAACACACACACACACACACACATATGTATGTAAATACATGTCCCCTATATTACCACCACAGTACTGCATGCTATGTGTGAGGAAACAACACACATAGCAATACACACAGATATCTACAGCTGTCAGTGTGTGCAACATGGATGGGTATGTCACATGTGAACACCTTGTTGGGACCACTTTGCCCTTGTCTGTGAAGTATGGAATGGGAATATGGGGAAGTATGGCAGGTATAGTTGTGGAGGTGGTCAGGGTTGGTAGATATAGAGGACAGCCTACAGGGGAGGTATGTGACACATGTGGTGGGTAAACACCCTGAAAGGTGTGTGTGGTCTGTGATGTGGATGCCCCATGGGCCCCAATATGGGAACAAACCTCCCACCCACTGGTAGTCACAACAGCAGTCCACATCCCAAATGTGCCTGGCCTGGAGGCTGAGGAGGAGGACCATGTGTGTCCTGTGAATGTGTACTCGGTGCTGCAAGGTGATGTAGCACATCCCACATGTGTCTGTGGAGCTCGTTTATGGAACAGACCCTGGACCTGACCTCGGGGGACAAGAACATGTATGTGTGTATCCCCGGTGGGGGGGGCAACATCCCCTGAGTTGGTTCCACCTGAAAGTATTGCTGGACCAGTACATGAGATGGCCCCAGGGAGGGTCGCACATGTGATATGGCCTGGTAACATGGGCAGATGAGTTTGGAGAGGTGGTTCTGCTGGCCAATAGTAAATATAGATGCTATTGTGTCACTGTTATAAAACATATGTCAGTAGTAAGAGTCTACACAGTCCCAGAACATGTCCACCAGCATGCATAGATAACCCCAATAACACAGAATGTCAGATGTGCAACAACCACATAACAAGCATACCACAGGCATATATGGAACCATAGTGGCCCTGACAATGGCATGCAGATGAATAGTCTGTAACAGGTCAGCAATGATAGTGTCCACACAGGGAACATGGCTACAAACACATTGCACAAAGTGTGGTACAATACAATAGCTGCCCCACTGGTAGGTATGCTGTAGCCATACCTATTGAGTTGTGTGTACAGTTTGTTGTCGCTGATATGGTGGGGGGGTGACAGTGATGTGTATTAAGAACTGTGGTAACCTTGCTGCATGACTTGCTCACACCTGTGTCCATCTTTATGTCTTTCAGGCAAGATGTCCCATGGAAGGCTTCTGGCGTACTCAGCATCTGAAAACGACATTCTGGTGAGCCACCTCATACAGCACTACCTGTATTGTTTGGCTGGGCTGCCCATGATCAGCAGGAGTGGACCACTCTGTGGAATGACCTAGTCCACCGGGTCAATGATGTCAGACTGCACAACCGCAGTTATGAGCAGGTCCGGCATCATTGTTCTGACCTGCTTCACTATGGCCATCAGCATGCTACTGCAGTCCAGGGGGAATCACCTCGCCACAGGGGGGGCCCATGCCATCCATGCCCCCCTGATGTGTGGAGGAGCTCTCTAGCCAGCCTTGTAGCACCTGCTCGTCTGCATAGCCACCAACCACCAGACATCTTTGTGGAGGTGGGTGCTACCCACACATCAGCCGAGGAGTGTGCAGGTAAGGCCACAGGGTACATCAGTAGACCACTATTGCATATACATGTGCATCTGTACAGGTAGATCATGCATATCTGACATGTCAGAGATATCGTTTGTTGCTGCATAGTAGTGATAAACAGATGTGCATATGTGGTAGTATTGTGGACATGTACTGTTGATGTATTGTAATGCTGCACCCACCCTGTAGCAATGCCACAGGTGTGGCCACTGACTTTGCATCTCTCACCCTCTTATGTAGCTCCCTCAGGTATACCACCAAAGCAGCAGCCTGTAGCTGGTGAGTATGGTTTATGTAGATGCTTGCCAATACACCGGGCATGTAATGGTTATAGTATATTCCATGCACACATCTAACACACCTACCCAGAATGCATGCTGTACATGTGAATGTATTGTTGCTATTAAATGGATGGCATCACAGTGGTGACCATGATGGGGTATTGGAAGGGCATGTCAGACACCTGCAAGATAACTAACATCCTGTCATTTCAGGGTGTGTCCACAGGGGGTAGCATAACAGTGGGAGACATGTCCTACAGTAGGGACATGTTTGGAACAATACCCATATACAGTGCAACACCAGTGTATATACCTGTAGGACAATGGCAACTTTTGCAGAGTTACACTATGGCATAAGGTATTACTGTAGTCCACATTATCAGCTGGGACTAGTCTGTAACATGTAGTGTTCAGTGTATGGGACACTGCAAAGGGACACACATCTGTAGGCCTTACTTGTCAAGCATCTGCAAAAAGGCTGAAGGTGTGAGGGTGTCAGCATGACACATCAGTGCACTGCAGCAGGGATCCTAAGGATGCTAAGAATGGCTGCATCTGCACATATTCAGGTTCAGGAACTGTGGCAGATGTAACCTTACCCCCACAGCAATAGTGATGACAGTATGTGAACACCAAGAGATGTGCACATGAGTAGACCTTGTCATCATGCAGATTAGGTGGACATGTGTAGGGCAGACTGAACATACACTAGCAAATGCAGATGGCCCACACTAGTATACCCCTGCCAGGAGTAGTGACTTTTGTAGTACACATAACAATAGTCACAACAAACCATCACGATAAGGGTGTGTGCACATATGCCCACATGGAGTGTATGCATCGCAGTCAGCATCTGCACACCTAACACAGTCTGTAGACACTGCATGTGAAATTACAGGACATATGTCACATATCGAGCTCATGTACTGTTAAGATATGCATTGATGTGGTCCCATGGCAGATCAAGGATGGGTGCATACTATCAATAAGGGTGTGTACACCCCCATAGCCATGGTATGCTCTGATGGTTGTCAGTGTAATAGTATTGGATTGATCATACATGGTCCGTTGATGTTGAGAGTTGTAAATCAGACATCAGGCATTCACAGATGACATCTGTCCACATATCATCCCAGGTATGTGTTGTTGAAAAACATAGGGGCTGTGAGCATTAAAGCTGACATAACTGTGACACAGTACTACACATTCAGCAATGGGTTGTACACCTGTGAGGTATGGTGCACAATGCATGGCAGGGTGCAGAACAGGTGCACAGCAATACTGTGTACATGGGTGCAGTGGTATCCAGGGGAAGGGGCATCACCTAGTGACAAAGCACATGCATCATACACACATGTATACTGTTGCTAGCATGGATTGACTATAGCTGCACTGCATGCTGTTCTGTACCACATGTTATGCATGTTGACAGATGGGTAATAGGAAGACTGTGTGTACTATCATTGTACAACCTCACCTGTGTGTGTGTGTGTGTGTGTGTGTGTGTGTGTGTGTGTGTGTGTGTGTGTGTGTGTGTGTGTGTGTGTGTGTGTGTGTCCTGGGGGGTAGTTAGTTTGTCTCTAGGGTCACTCTGGTGAAGTGGAGGGAGGTTGATGCATGGAGGATACGTGTGTGTGTGTTTGTGTGGGTGGCCATGTATGCACATGTGTGATTGTGGGGTTGTTCATACAGCAGTACCTCCCTTTGGGATCGTGCAGTACATGGACATGGACTGCCTCATTACACACCAGAAATACTTGTCATGTATGTAATCACAGGACAGCTGATAGTATAATATGGTCTGTAACATGGAACAGGCATTGAGAGGGAAGGTAGACACCAGGTATACCCTTACTATCACATTTAGCAGAGAGGTGACTTAAAACCCACGTATGCAGCACTACAGATGCATTGGGAAGGACTAGTCAACCCCAGGGAGTGTATCCATATATTACAGTTGTCACATGATAGGCTGATTGAGCAGCATATCTGGCATGTACTTATCAATACATATACATAACACTCCGTTGTGTGATAATATGGAGTGAACATAGTAGTTCACACATATAGGAGCCATGCTCATGATGTCCAAACATAAACAGGGTGAACACTGAAAGACAGCAGTGAGGCCATCTAAAACCACTACACACAGGTCATGCAAGTAATGCGGTAACATGTCTTGTGTTGTGATCACTTGTCTAGGCATTTAGAGGACTGAAATGTTAATGAGTGGTATCACTGTGTCTATGTTACCAAGTGTGATGCATGATGGGGAACACATAGAAATATATGTGGGACTGTCTGTAAAGTCAGTGTGTGTGTGTGTGTGTGTGTGTGTGTGTGTGTGTGTGTGTGTGTGTGTGTGTGTGTGTGTGTGTGTGTGTGTGCGTGTGTGTGCGTGTGTGTGCGTGTGTGTGTGTGTGTGTGTGTATGTATACTGTTATGCAATGCTGTGCAGGTTTTAAAGTGAGTTTATTCTTTTCTCCCACAGGTGGCGATGTGGGTCAGGGTCCCTCCTGCATGCAAGCTGATGTTGGTGTCCATACAGACACTGAAGATGATGATAGTACTGTTGAGGCACAGGTGGAGTTGTTAGGGGCTGAAACAGCATCATCATTTGACATTCCCCTTTTAGCCACCCCAACCCCGCACACAGTTTCAGTGCCTATACATACCCCATCACCAGTGGCCATAGCAGAGGGATAGCTGTCGTTTGGTGACAGTGCACAGGAAAGTGTGGTAACCATGCCTACTGTGTCTGGTCTCAGCCAGCATAGCCAGATGTCTGGCAGGGCACCACATAGGCAGATGTCCTAGGGTGCTCATGGCAGGGCCTCTGGTCATCATGCCCCTGGCAGATGCGACACAGTTGGTACCAGCAGGTGCATGTTTCAGGCTGTCATGGTGGAGCAGGCACATATAGAACATTACACCAAACAGGGTCTGAGGCTGTAGAGGGCTGCTCTCATATCTGCAAGTGACAGCGCCTGTGAACTGGCTGGTACCATCCATGCGTTAACTGAGTTCATGGATAGATGGTCTGGTGAGATGATAGCCCTCATCGACCGTGGTCTGTCCATGCTTGAAAGTGTGGTGGGAGTGCGGAGATGGCCTCGTGGACGTAGGCCAGCAACGCCAACAGCTGGCAGTCAAGGTGGACGTGCTAGGACACCAAGGGGCTCCTGTAGTGGCAGTATCATCCCTGGCACTGTGGGGGGCAATGTCCACACCACACCACAGCAGGCCACGAGCATGTGGTCCTGACCAGTCCAAAGGAGGGACCTGGTTCCAGTGGACATTTGTCATCATCAGGTGAAAGTAGCACATCAAGGCCTGTACTTGGATGTGCCCATGGAACCCCTGGTAAGCACGGTCTATGTGTTCATGGCCAGAGGCAGTGAGCTGCACACCCTGCCAGGTATGGTCTCTAGCTGTCCATAAACACCTGTGTAGGACAGCCACATGGCAGAACTGTGTTCATGCATACCCATACTCTATACAAACACACCTAGGGCAACCCCATACCTACACACACCACATCACCATGCCCAGTTCACCTCAGTACACCCCTCACCCGCACACATGGTGTCAAATGTATGGCCACCCTCAGTCTCTGGCAAACCAACAACACACCCTGTGCATTAGATGATACCTGTGATACATCCCTGTCACCCATACTATCGAGGCTAATATGGTTCTGATGCACATGGTGACTGTACTACAGTGTACCACAGTACTGCAGTGTAACATGTTGTAAGGAGTAAAGTGTAATGCATATATGTCAGGTAGTGTAGTCGTTCAGCAATGATGCATTATAGCTGTTAGTAACACTAGTTGATTGTGGTCCCTATAATGTTATCCATTTGTGTTGTAGGTGAACATGTGTCAGCATGAGGATGGTCTGCAGTCATGGTCCACAGCGAGGTATGGCACTGTGGTGACACCATGGCTGTGACATATCTCCGGTACAGTTGAACACATGCCACAGGTTTGTATAACAGTTATTGCCTGTGCCACATAGACAGGTGACCCACTGGGGGCATGTATAATTTGCAACCTGATGTAGACCCATCCACATACATGCACACTCTTACTTGGCAACACTGGGACTAGACCCCTACCTAGGTATTTAGTGATAATGAAGTGTGTGGCTTCCATTGCACACACCACACAGCGTTTAGGGTGAGGTGTGTTCCAGGTTACATGTTACATGCAGAACATCCCCAGACATGTACAGTATGCTAATGGGGATGTAATGGGTGTATATGGACAATACATAGTGTGACATACCTTCATATACACATTAACAGACACATAACAGCAGACCCACGTCTGAGAGACTGGACCTATCACTGCAAACTAACTTGACTGTGTGTCCAATGTGTTACAGGTAGGTGGCACACAGCTTATGCATAATTTGCCTGGATTGAGGTATCAGTTACCTGCATGGTTGACAGTGACAGTGGTAACCATAACATGGTACATGGGACATATACTGGGTATACCTTGGTGTAATGACAGTATACACAGCACCCACATCTCCAGTGGATATTGTACTCCCTGAAGCCCATGATGGCACTCTGACATACCCACCATCATACATTGGTCACAACTGTGATACAACCCATTGTAGATCCCAACAGTGGTACTACAGGGATATGCATCTAATGCACATGTCACATGCATAGAAGGGTGTTGCATTGTCATGCCTCACCTATGGGCAGCAACAACACTATCTGTACTAATGTGTGGCAATGGGTATTGTAATAGGTATATGTGGCCTCAGAATGCTGCACCCTACAGATATACGGACATGCACACATACACACACTTGCCAGAATACAATGGGTATCTCATGCCTATCAACCCATTTGTACAACACTATTGCGCTGGTACTGCAAGGCTCATGTAGCCAGTATGGAGAGGAGCTTAACAGGATACACATAATGTCCCATACAGCAGCAGCCACAACTGACTATTGCAATGGGTGTTGCAGTGGTTGTGAAGGCCCTCATGGAATTCTCAAGTACAGGTGGGCTAGCACACAAACACTGCCATACTCAGTCATGTATGCATACACATGTGTCATCACTGGGGTGCATTGCTGAAGGTGGCCATACCTGTGTAGCTAGCTATTGTCCAAGGAGAGATGGGTTGTGTAGGGGTTGTGTGTACATTGGTATCCTGCCACCTGCCATGTGGCAGCAGGCAATCTATCGACATACACTACTGTGGTGACCCTCAGGGTGAGAGTGACATGCATCGGCCAATCCTCCAGGTGTCTCCTGCACATGGCCACTGAGGTGATCAAGTTGACATGTATGCAACATGCATTACAACACATGGTTAGTGCCTGTGATGGAGACCTGTACCCAAGCATGTTCTGTTGACTGTGGTAGTGTACTGAAGGTGCCCGTGGCATGTGGTGCATATGGGGTATTATCTCCAATATGTGCCAGTTCTTACACAGCTGGGCAGACATGTCAGTGTCAATCAAGCTTAGGATGCCTGTACATATCCCAGCTGGATACCTGCCATCTGCACATCTGTACAGAGACTGACAGTCAACTTGGCAAGTAGCTATGCAGTAGGATGAATGTGTTGACAGATAGATGTTTGACAACAATATGTATGCCATAACTACATGTCAGGAGCCCTCGCTATCATGTGCTGTACAGATGGTAGTGTACAGTTACATTCCACATGTTGGTTCATTACCTAGTAGGGGTTATATACTGTGACACAGCTTACACACCAGGGATACAACAGGGAGGCCTCAGAGTCCAGCTATGCCTGCAGGTGTAGCTGTTGTCAGTACTACATTTGGCACTCTACACTTGCCTGGGTAAGCACTGTCAACAGTAGCACCACCATGATACATTACATGCCAGTGTGACAGCACGTACCCTGGGCTACTACACCTGTATATAACACATTCACATGGATAACATTGCTGTACAGGCCCCATATATATGTCTGTGTCCCACACATGAACTCACACTCTTTGCTACTGTAATGACAGCACATAGGCATTTGTATTGTACATGGCATTACATGCAATTATTACATATGTCATTACCTTGCTATGTTATCAGACTGGGTAGTGTGAACTGGTTACCATGTCTAAGCCATGTTTAACAGGTATCAACATTGCTGCAATATAACAGCTAAGCTGATTTGTGCACTGGTAAGCAAAGCCTACACTGTGTAAGCGCCCATATGTTTACCTATAGCTTAACACCACTTAGCTTCACGCAAACCTGTGCAAACCCGCTTAAAGCTGCTCAAAACTGCCGTAACCACGCTGTATTCGACAGACATTGTCCTGCCCAGCAACAAAATGAACAGCTCTTGCAGGTCTTGAACCCAGGACCCTGTACACTAAAGTCAAAACACTTAACCACTATGTCATGACCACTGGGATGACAGCTGTTGTTTTTCCAATATATCTGTCAATACACATATTGATTAGTATTGAACAATTGCCTTTACTTCCACAATTGAGTAGTACTTGTTATTAATATGACTGTTGCAACACATATGTTGTTTTATCATAATGTAGACATTGCAGATACATACAGTGAGATACATCTGGGAGAGTACACATAACCGTGAGATTTACATATAACAGGAATATGGATATATACATATAATATGTTGATATATGTCTACATGTACATACACATGTATATTCATACATAAATCTGTATACACATCTGTATAGTGCAACATATATATGGCCATGTGTACATCTCTTCGTATGTATATATAAATATATGTATATATAGCTATATATGCATGCACATCCTCTGTGTACAGATATGCCTATTTATGTAGATATCTATAACTATATGTGCATACATATCCATTCTGATATACCTATTACTGTCAATATATATGTTGATATCCATAAGTATATCTGCATATGTATCTCTATCTGTATATGTGTAGACATATATTGCTGTGTATATATATATCTGAGTGTTTATATGGATATATATGTACATATACATATCCATCTATGTATGTTGATATGTATATGTGTACATATCTACCACAGTCTGTACACAGGCCAAGGTACATATTCACAGTACACACACTGTTGACAATCACCATAAGTACACAGACCTCAGTACTATACACACAACCATAGAATGCCCAGGGTATGTCCTCATATATAACCCCTACTATACATAACATGTGTAGCAGTCTGATATCTCAGTGACTTGTTATCAGATATGATGTCAATAAATTATGGTTTACAGAACATATAGGTTCATAGGTTCATAGGTTGGTACTAGGCTATCAGCCCTAGGGTCTATACAAGCCTAGCCATAACAATTCCCTGGCTATTTCTTCCCACATTATTTACTTTCCTGGACCCCTGTCTAGCAGGGCGACTGATGTGATCCCTGGTGTGAATTTCCTTTCTCCCATCCAATCGTCAAGGTTCCTCTTGAAGAGGTCCAAAGAGGCACTCTGCTTGACATGTATGGGCAATCTATTCCAGAGTCTGGGGAGTCTCTGGGTCAGGAACCTATCCCTCCAGCATGTTTTGTTTATTGTGATGACAAGGTTTAGATCCCTGGAGCGTGTAGCTCTGAGGGATTGGGATTTCTTTAAGTGTAGCATGTCCAACAGCTCTGGGTTTGACATGGCCTTGTATGTTAAGCAGAGATCGACTCTGAGTACACGATATGCGACAGAGTATAGCTGGAGTTTTTTAAGGCGGTCAGCGTAGGGCATCTGCTTTAGGCCTGTGATTCTTTTAGTGAGGTATTTCTCAGGCCTTTCCAGTTGTTGCAGATGTCTTGAGAGGTACATACCAAATGGGGCGTTGTATTCTATAATGGGTCTAATGAGGGATGAGTACAGTGGGACAATGACCTCCTTTTTGCTGGATGAAAAGCCCTTCGTGATGAGGTGTGCCACATAGAAGGATTTCCTGACTGTTGTGGCGATGTGGTTATCGAAGGTGAGACCACTGTCCACCTGTGTCCCTAAGTCTCTTATCACACTTACTGTGTTTAGTGTACTGCCACCTATATGGTAATTCATGGATACATGTTTTTTCCCAAAGGGGATAACAATACATTTCTTGGCATTGAGCTTGAGCCCATGGCTCTGGCACCAAGCATCTGTTTCTGTAAGGCCCTTTTGTAGAGTATCCACATCATTTGGGGATTCAATAATGGCTCCCAGTTTGCAGTCATCTGCAAACTTTGTTAGCCAGAGTCCCTTAGTGTTGACCTGTAGATGCCAAACAAGAGCGGCCCCAGGACTGAACCCTGAGGTACTCCACTTGTCACTTGTCTGGAGCTGGATTTGGAGTCGGCTACTTTTACAGTGTGGGTTCTATCAGTAAGCCATTTAGCAACCCATTGGGTGACATAGGGATTAATGCCCAACTTAGTAAGTTTATCTATGATTCCAGAGTGGGGGATGGTGTCAAAGGCCTTGGCAAGGTCTAGATAGGCTGTGTGGACCACCTTACCCTTGTCCATGGCTCTGGAGACTGATTCAAAGAAGTCAATCAGGTTCAGGAGACAAGATCGGCCCTTCACAAACCCAAACTGGGTGGGATCCAGTGTTTAAAGGTTGCCAATGTCTTTGTTTATAAGTTCCATGATAATACGCTCCATGGCCTTGCAGATAAGGCTTGTCAGACTGATGGGACGGTAGTTTCTGGGATCCAAGGTGGATCCCCTGTGGATTGGGATAACTGTAGCTCTGCCACTCAGTGGGCACGAAACCTGAGGTGAGGCTATGATTAAACATGACACTTAGGTGAGGTGCCAGTTCATATTGTAGTTCATGTAGTACACAGCCCGGGATGTCATCTGGTCCCATGGATGCTGTATTCTTGGCTTTAGAGAGTGCGTTTTGTACCTATGTGGCCGTTATTACTGGAATTTGGCAATCTTCGGTATTGAGATGGGCCATTTAGGGGATGAGAGGGGGGTGAAGTTGGCACTGAATCGATCTGCCAGGATATTGGCAATATCCTTCGGATCAGTATATTTAATGCCATTCTGTTTTAGCTCAGAGCAGATCTGAGCATTGCCATTTAGATTCTTGACATAGTTATAGAATACTTTGTGGTTGTCTTTGGAATCTTTGGCAATTTTATTTTCGTAACTAGCTTTGGAGGATTTTATGAGGCATCTCAGTTTCTTACTGAGGCTAGTAAGAGTTTTTTGCATCCTGGGATTTTCCTCTTTTCTGCAAAAGTTTCTTCCTTTTGTTGTAAAGTTTGTTTATGGCAGGGGACCACCAGATTGGCTTCCTTTTTTTTGGATGAGAGCATTTTGGTTCTATTTGGGATGGCACGATTCATGCATGAGTGGATGTGCTCATACAGTGCCTTAGTGTAGGATTCAGCAGTTGAACTTTCAGTTCCCGTCTGCATGGGTGTCATGAAGTTTGTCACTTCTGACTTGAGTAGCATGAAGTTGGCTTTGGAGAAGTTTTTTATGGTGGTTTCTTTACTGGGGGTGGGGTGGGATGTGGATGTTAAGGGTGATTAGCTTATGGTCAGACCTGACTAACGAGGGGTGACCATAGGTATGGAGCATTGATTTTCCATGTTGGTAATGACCAGGTCTAGGATATTGGAGACCCTGGTGGGACTATGGATTAGTTGATCCAGGGCGTTGGAATTTATGAATTCCAAGAACTGTTGTGCAAAGGTGTTGGGACATGAGTAGTTTTCCCAGTTAATGGCAGGGTAGTTAAAATCACCCAGTATTAGGGTGTTTGGTTCTATCTTAATATTTTCCAGTATGTTTAGAAAGGTGTAGTGAGAATCTTGGGGTATGGTGGGGGATCTGTAGCAAGCTACAATTTGGATTGCAGTCTTACCTATTGTTAGTTGCACTTGGAGAATTTCAGACACATTGTGTTGGTCAACTAGCCTGGTGGTGTGAATATCCTTGGTGAATATTGACACTCCTCCACCTTTAGTGTTTCGGTCCTGGATTGGTGGCCGAAAAGTGTGGTAAGAGTTGTAGCCTGGTATTGCAGGGGTGCTCTCTGGAGCCTTGAACCAGGTCTCAGTTACTGCACAGATATTGATGTTCTCCATTTTTAGTAGTGCCTCGAGAGAGTGCATTTTGAGGTTTAGACTTCTAGCATTGAGTAGCATTACCTTCAGATTTTGCATGCTTGTACCTGTTACGGTGGTGGTTTTGTCCTTTGAAGTTTGCCTAAAAAAGGCACTATAGGGGTGGCAAGAGCCTTAGCCAGTAACCTGAATCCCAGGGACGACAGGTGCAAACCATCTCTGGCAAAGCATCGTGGTCTGTCAATCATGTCATCCCAGGCAGACAGATACTGGATCCCCTTTGAATGACACCATAAGCTTAGCCAATTGTTGAAGTCAATCATTTTAGCCTTATATTGTGGTATCATTCTGGGCGAAGCCACCTCTTACTGCATGACATATGTACAATGGTTGACAGAGTTGTGGCTGGAGGCACAAACACAGGGCCAATATCGAAATGTTGCTGTGATAACCTCATACATTTATTACTGTAACAGGGTTTGTTGTGACATATGCAGTTCACAGATAGGTACTCTGTGAGTAACACAAGAAACAAAAGACAACACACACTGTCCAGTCTACAGATGTGGGTTTTCTCAGAAACATAGCACTGTCATGACAGGTATTAAAACATGTAGACCAGTCATATCCACACACACCCTGTTAAACCAACATTACTCCAAATGCAAAATAGCAACACTTACATTCTGTAGTCATGTCAGGCACATCCCCCTCCTGTGTGTTGGCCTGTTTCCACAGTTTATGTTGTTAGAGGTGAATCCCCAATCCATCTGTGATGCTGTTTGCCAAACACCAGATCTAGGTCCTGCTCACAGTGAATGTAAAGGCCCAACACCAACATGATATTCCTAAATATTGGAGTGTGTTTTCATGCAATTGGCTATGGGAATGTTACCACAGCTGTTCCATGTGCAATCAGCTAGATGAGGCCTGCAATTCATGCAGAGGCCATCAGCTGATCATGAGCATCATTTAAAAAACACATGCTGCTGCCTAAGCAAAGCAGGTGTAGTTCTCAACATCCACCAGAGAGGGAGTGAGAGAGGCAGACAGAGGCAAAGATAAGCCAGGGAGGGGTTGAGAGAGTAAAACCTAAGGATGTTGGTGTCACACACCTATCAGTACAGGATATCAAACCCCTGACTTACTATGTATTGCTATCACATGTCTATGCAGTTTTTGGATGCACCACATATCTTACTTTTTGATGAGCTCTCCAAACGTACATGTGATGGTGAGTGACATCTGCAACATTGATATGGTAGCAATACGGTATGTGTAGTACACGTACCTGTCCACATGGACAGGTGTCAGCGTCAACACAGCCACACTCTCTCAGGGACTCACACACATTGACACACTTGGCATGGTCAGGAATACACTTCCTCACTAGTTAGTTTGCCACAATACAGTACTATACACGTATCATATGCACCACAGGGGTTATCTGGAGGTTATATGGGCAAAGGGTATGTGGAAGTGTCTGACATCAGACAGCATGCTTCAGTATGCCAGTGGGGGTTGTAGTGAGTCTGAATGTGGTCAAAAGCATCATACACCACACGCACAGACACAGGGTGCCAGTACTGACATGCATGCATGCATTGCTTCACTGGTGCGTAGTGGATGACTGTGCCAGAAGGCTATACAAGGCTAGGTGAAGGGGATACCTTGACATAAGGCCACATGACAATGGTCTGCAGTGTGGCTCAAGGGTGTAATGTCTGGATTGGCCCACACAGGTGGGTATTGTATTCACCACCCAGTCATCTGGGTAACAATTGTGTGTGGCCATTGCTGTTCGATGCTTGCCATGTATGTGTTCTTTAGTCCATGACATGGACACTGTCTGGGCTGTGCACACATCACACATGCATGTACAGTGACATGTGGAACTGTACCTGGGGTGTCTGGCCAATGTTGTGTACACAGATTGTTATAATGAGATGTGCCTGTCCTGGCCTCATGTGCTGGGAACAGGTAATGGACAGCAGGTTGACCCTGCATGTACATTGATATTATGATACAGGTATTCCCTGATGTCAGTAGCATCTGTCCATACAGTTCATGTGTATAAGGCATGGTATGTCCTTTGTGGGTCACATTTGATGGCACCACAGGTGTTGCAGGCATCCAGTGGGGGGCTTTGTGAAGGCACACTGTCTGCATGTACATACATATGTTACTAATGGGCAGGGTGCCATGTCCTCTGTCATCGTCTGCAATCACACCATGGTTACTATCTGTGGGCAATATGCATGGTACCACCAACATAGCAGTGTTGCCTAGGCAAGTGTGTTTGTGTATGAGACATGAGTTGAGAGTGTTCTCTGTGTAATACAAGGGTTGCTAACATTGTTTACCATGCCTTGATGTCACATGTAGGGGTATGGATTGCCACCCCAGCTTCTCAGCTATTTTACATCTGTTACCCTTGTAAGGTGGACATTGTGACACACCATATATGAAATTTGTAAAACCCACTCCATAATGACTCCAGTTGTTAAACACTCACAGCCACCACCACACAGGATAGATATGGCAAACACAGCCCCTCCCACCCCCCCACACACACGTCGTGTCTGGGATTAGAACTCCTTCCTAGCTGGTTTATTACACTACAGTGTTACACACTTATATAACGTGCCATGGCAATCACTGGAGTACTCTTTCCCCAAAGGTGTATTTCACAGTGAATGACATCAGCAGGCTTGGCAAAGTAGGGCATTTGAACTGTAGTGAGTGTGACTAGCCTAAAAAGCATTGTTCCCTAAAGAGACATAGAAACACACACACAAACATCCACACTTGCCATGTGCGGGAATAGAACCCCTACAAAAGTACTATATCACACTACAGCATTATGCTGTTATAGGATGCACCACAAAGATTACTGGAGTACACCTTCCTCAAAGGTGTATTTCAAAGTGAATGATATCAGCAGCCTTGCCAAAGTAGGGCATTTGAATTGTAGTGAGTGTGACTAGCCTAAAAAGCATTGCTCCCTACATTGACATAGAAACACACACACAAACATCCACACTTGCCATCTGTGGGAATATAATCCTACCAATGTACTATATTACACTACAGCATTACACTGTTACAGAACACGCCATGGAGATTACTGCAGTCGATGTTCCCCAAAGGTGTATTTCACAGTGAATGACATCAGCAGCCTTGCCAAAGTAGGGCATTTGTATTGTAGTGAGTGTGACTAGCCTAAAAAGCATTGTTCCCTCCACAGACAATGAAACACACACACAAACATCCACACTTACCATCTGTGGGAATATAATCCTACCAAAGTACTACATCACACTACAGCATTACACTGCTATAGGACATGCCATGGAGATTACTGGGCTACACCTTTCCCAAAGGTGTATTTCATAGTGAATGACATCAGCAGCCCTGCCAAAGTAGGTCATTTGAATTGTAGTGAATGTGACTAGCCTAAAAGGCATTGCTCCCTACACAGACAGAGACACACACACACACTAACACACACAGTTGCCATGTCTGGGATTAGAACTCCTACCTAACTAGTTTATCTCACTACAGCATTACACAGTTATAGGACGTGCCCCAGAAATTATTGGGCTACACCTTTTCCAAAGGACTATTTCATAGTGAATGACATCAGCAGCCTTGCCAAAGTAGGGCATTTGAATTGAAGTGAGTGTGACTAGCCTAAACAGCACTGCTTCCTACACAGACAGAGACACACACACACACACACACACACACACACACACACACACACACACACACACACACACACACACACACACACACACACACACACACACACACACACACACACACACACACACAGTTGTTATGTCTGGGATTAGATCTCCTACCTAACTAATTTATCACACTACAGTATTATGCAGTTTTAGGACATTCCACAGAGATTACTGGGCTACTCTATTCCCAAATGTGTATTTCACAGTGAATCACATCAGCAGGCTTGTCATAGTAGGGCTATGGGGAGGGCAGTGTGTGTGTGTGTGTGTGCATGGGCCATAACCCATTCATCTAGAGGTTGACACACCACATGCAGGCACACGCAGGTCTATATTCCGCAGGTACGTGTATACAGCTTCTAGATGACTACTGCCTTGTACAGTCATGTTACACAGCTAGCACTTGCATCACATAGTCTGTAATGCTGATGGATACCAGTGGTTAACTTCTACAGTGAGTGACATTTACACATCATGTGGTTGTTGCCATTTGGCTGTGTGCTGGGTGGGACAGGCCTCATGATGGATGGCTCTTTGTCACAGTCTCTCTCTTCCACACATCTATGTATGTCTACTTTTGGCATATTATAGTGTGTTGTCCTTGGATATATGTCTGTATTCCTATCCAATGTGTGTACAAAGCATGACTTGTGCATACTGAGGAGTGTATGCACTAACATCTGCAACTGTCAGATATGTATGGTCAACTGTTGTTTGCAGATATGAGCTTCATTTGTTTAAGTGTGTGAGCATGCCCAGTATGACCTTTCAGTATGTTGTTGTCTGACATTGCCTTCATTTCTCTAAGTGTGTGAGCATGCCCAGTATGCCCTTCTGTAATTAATGTGTGGATCCATTCCAGGTAGTTTGCACTCCAGTGCCGACCTTTGTGTTGTACACCTACAGGTAGCAAACTGTTTCTGCAGGGTATCTGTAGATCATTTGGCAATATGTGATCAAACTGTGCAAAGGGTTGTGTGTACTGTAGGTGATTGTGTCTGCGCTGCTTCTGCTACATAGTACTGGTGTTAGCAGAGATATTCAGACATGTGTACTGTTATACACTGTGATGTTTTATGCCCTCAAGTACAGCCAGGTGGTCATGCTTGCTCAAAGATTTGTCCTGGGGAACAAGGGTGAATGCAGCTGTATCTGGTATTGTGGGCAAACGCCTGCATATTCATTGAAAGTTATGCCATTCTGGAGGGGGAGCTGCAGACACTTGCTGCTGGGTCTGTGTATCCAGTTCAGCACCTTGGTACAGTGCTGGCAGAGGACCCCATACTTGTACATCCTTTGACATGACAGTATGGCCTTATCTTGCTGTGACAATACTTTACAGCTGTAAGGATTCACACAGGTTACCCAGAGGCAGGAGCCATAAGTCGGGACATTACCCCTATTGTGGTGTATGGGCAGGTTTGTAGCCACCCATTTATGTGTTTGCAGCCAGGGATAGTATGTACACATGGCTGTATGTCGGACCTTTAACATTCCATGCTGCCCATGCTCCCTCCCCACATTATGCATACATTCTCTGATACTTTCCCTAAGGCTATCACCTCATCACAGCTGTGTTTTGGTGTTGGTCCACAGTTCATGCAGTGGGACATGGTGGACATGTTACTGTGGTTTGTCCACATGGCGTTGCATATGGCTTATGTGGAGTGTGTTATGTTGTTATTTGGGTGCCCATGACCTAACATGCATTGGCAGTACGTATGAGACACAGGCCTTTGGTAGAGGCTTGTAGGACATTTGGTGGTGATGCAGGCCAGCTGTGGCAGGCCATTGCAGTCTTTCAGTCCTACAGTCCCAGACCCCCATACAGTATATTCCCCTGGGGTGACAGGGTAGGTGTGCTAGGTATTCATGCCAATACTTTCTATCAGTATTGATCAGGTGGTGTGGATGCTGGCAGGGTGCTACCTACAGCTAGGGACACACCTGCATTGGACACCTGCACCGCATGCTGCATTCTTTTCCTATTGCCATATACAGGTGGGATCATATTGTACACATTCCCAACAGCAGGGCTACAACCAGAGAGGTACCTGTGGGTGGTGTTTGGGTGAGCTGGGTGCATGTGTGCTATGGACACTACTTGCATCTGATGCACAGATATGCATGGGGAATTCCAGTTATGCTGGCATGTGCAGGCACATCAGCTGTTTCCCATTATATCAGTCCTATCACCTTTGTGATCTGCAAGTGTTCGGACAGATGACACTGGTATTCCCTACTACAGACCCAGATAATGTGATGCATACCTGTATGTACAATTCCAAGGGTGTGTCCATTTCACAGTTACACATTATATACTGTATGTCTGGGGTACTTTCCCCTGTGTACTGCTTGTATGTTTTGCCCAACAGCCATGCCATGTCAATCTTTCAGATGGTGACACATATTAACACCATACATTTACAATGGCTTACTGCTAGCATGTGTTATACTGGTGGGAATTGTCTTTGGCACTGCAGTTGTGAGAACCTGACCCTGTCATCAGCAGTAGTGGGCAATGGCCACCAGGTCATACCTCAACATGCATACATACCGACCATTCTCACACAATATGAAACATACACCAACCGAACACACACATACCTGCATATTGTACAAATGCTACTATCTATCCTGCTACCTTGGCCACCTCTGGGCATTTGTGCTCCACTGGTATTATACATAGGATTTGGGGGGGGCACACCTGACTGTTACAATGTGTGTACATCGGACTGGGCGTGCACACCATACCATTACTAGATTTCTAACTAGGATTGGGAGGACACCTGACTGTTACTACATTTCTAAGTAGTGTTGGGGGGGCACACCTGACTGTTTCTACATTTCTACACAGGACTGGGTGAGGGGGGCACACATGGCACACCTGTCTGTTACTACATTTCTATGCAGGATTGGGGGAGGGGCACACCTGACTGTTTCTACATTTCTATACAAAATTGGGGGGTCACACCTGACTATTTCTACATTTCTACACAGGATTGGGGGAGGTGCACACCTGATTGTTTCTACATTTATACACAGGATTGGGGGGGCACACCTGACTGTTTCTACATTTATACAGAGGATTGGGGGGCACACCTGACTATTTCTACATTTCTACACAGGATTGGGGGGCACACCTGACTATTTTGGCATTTCTACACAGGATTGGGGGCACACATGGCTGTTTCAACATTTCTACATAGGATTGGGGGGGCACACCTGGCACTTGTACACATTTGCTATGACTGTACTGGTATGTCAGGTATTCCATTTCATTCTGTATTCTAACCTATCATGCTGACTAGAGGCATATCAATGTACTACAGGTCATAGGTTTGATTGACCTACATATTAGTTTCTGACTTCCTACCCTTCAGAACTAACATCCCACTGCCTGACCTGATGTAGTCTGTCTATGTAGGCCTGGGAGGGGAGGTTACCCATAAGCATCATTCAGAGGCCTTGTCACAGCCTTTGTTTGTGTTTGCCTGCACCTGTCCTGCTGGCTGAGACTGGTGTTGGGTATGTGAACCTCCCTGACTGTGGCCCAGCACATTTCCTGCAGTGGGTTTTTTCACTATGTGTAGTAATGGCTACTATGGTAACACCAGTATTTGTTACAGATCTCATGCTGCCACTATAGCTGTCTACTATCTGCTGGCATCCCATTCAGACATCCGATTCCCTTGTATGCTCACATCCATACTATAAATACAGGGAGCAACACATAATACTCCAATTGGCAATTGGTAAGGAGAGTGACTTACCTTGTGGGTGTGCCAGTACTGAGGAATGTGCTGGGGGCTGCCCATGTCGGATGCACATAGTACACTCCCTATACATGGTTGAGCACATGTAGTGTCATGTTTTCATCCCTTTTACTGTATGTGCGAGTCAGAGAGAAGTGTCATTCCCTGGGTCCCTACTCTGTCAATGTATGTGCTATGCATTGTCTCTTTGCCAAGACCAGGGTGTACTGGGGATGCCTCCATCTGCCTACTGGGGTAGGCTCAGGTTGTTCCTCCTCCAAGTCACTCTGTGCCTGTGCAGGCCTTGGCATTGCTGGGGGGCTGTGTGGCCCTGCCCTGTGCTGTTCCTGCTGCAGCTCTTTCCACAGGATCATAATGTGTAGCATTGCACATATGATAATAATTATGTACATGTAGCTGGTGAGTACTGCAAGGCTCCACCGGATGTGTCCAGGCACTGGAATTGTGACTTGAGTATCCCAAACACATGCTCTATTATGATTCTGGTCTGTGCATGTGCCTCATTATGGAGTTCTTTCTTGGGTGTGTGTGCATTTCTGATGGGTGTCATCAGCCACAGCTCCAGTGCATAACCAGCATCCTCCACTAGGTGACCGTAAGGGATGTCCCCATTGGCAAATCTCATACAGCTGTGTCAAATGCCAGACGTCGGAATCGTGATAGCTTCCAGGGCAGCCAGCACACATATTCATTATAATGCCCTGGGCATCACACACAACCTGGCAGTTGATGGAGGGGAAGCCTTTGTGGTTAATGTAGACCCTACCCCGCTCACCGGGTGGTGCTTTGATGTATATGTGCGTGGAGTCTACAGCACCCACCACCTCAGGGTATTCTGCTATTTGGTCGAAGAGACGCATATTGCTGGCCAACACCACATGGGTGTTGAGGAAATATACATGCTCATCGGCATGTGCTGACATGGCATCCAGGAACTGGGGGAATACCCTGGGTGCTGATGCCTGTGAGATCCACATGATAGCCCCAATTGGGCTTTGGGAGGTACCTGTGGCTAGTATTCCTATGCCTACACATAACCTTGGTATCCACTGGGATGGGTTCCCTCTGTTAGTTCTGTGTGTCAGGCGTGGTCAGCACAGCTCAATAATTTGCTGTAGGAGGTCCCTGTCCACCCTATAGTGCTCCACTATCTCCAGCTCATGTATCCCCTGGTAGGTTACCCTGGGTCTGTACACCCTTCTCCGTCTCCTCACTGTTGGTTGACTGACAGCATTCTCATCCTCACCCCTCTCAGTCTCTTCCACATGTTGATGTCTGATAGCTGCTGCAGCCCCTATCACTTTGTTGTTTTTGTTTGTAAAAGTTCCCTGCTTGTATACACCGGTGGTGTAGAGTATGTGGGAAAAAACAGAGGAAAATGTGTTTGCATAGTTTATAGTAGTGTTCTGAGCTGGGCTGGTCTGCTGCCTGTGTAATTAGCTGATTCTGATACATTTCACCTGTCAGCTATGCTAGTTCTCCTAGATTACCTTCCTACTGCTGTTTTCCCTTCCCATTGCCTTCCTGTTTAAGCCTGGGGGTGCACCGCACAAACACAGTGCTCAACTGTGCAGAGAGCTGCTATTTCCTGGTTTACTTTTTTTTTTCCTTTAAAACCTGGTGCATGGCGTGCACACCTGCTTAGGCAATGTAAACAGTGCTAGGCAACCTCAGACACACCCTCTTGCTTAGCTCTGCTAAGCTAAGGACAAACCCAAGCCACATTGCTCCAATCCGTTTACAGTATGTCTGACACACACCCCTATGATGTCAGCTAACTCCTAGGCTTGCACCAGGCTATTCCTGCTCTTACACTGCTGGGTGCTGACTAGCATGCAGGGGAAATCTGGGATTCGGTATCATTCCCCTCGTTTGCATAGGATTGCCTGCTAATGCATAGTTACATGTCCCACACTGAGCCTCCCCACTTAGCAACCACTATTCACTGGCCATGTTGTCTTCTGCCTGCCATTGAGTATAATGGCAAAATAGTGATTTTGGTTAGAATGCTTATTTTAGGTATTTTTTCCTATTTTTCGCCCAATCCCATTTGCTCGCCGCTGCCCTGCGCTTAAACAGCCGAGATTAGCTAAAAAAAAAATTAAAGTTGATTTTTTTTATTTTTGCAACTGTTTTCCATGCCAATGGCCTTATATTTGGCCATTGGCATGCTTTCTACATAATACCCACCCTTTATTTGGAGCTGTCATGGCTCCCTTTTGTAGTTTGCAGAAATGTACTCCGTTACTGGCAGAGTACATTTCTGGAGATTACACTAGTCCTGCACGGCTGGTTTCTATCTTCCTGGATCACAAATTCACCTTATTTGCATGGCTTTCTCCTGCAAATGGGGTAATTTGCATACAGGGGCTGAGTCCGTGCAGGACTAGTGTAGTAGCGCTCATGCACGTCCCTACAGCTTATTCCTGGATCGCACGGCAGACATATTGCCTGCTGGAGCTCCTGCACTAGTCCTGCATACCATGCAGAGCTTGCTGAATCGGGGTATTTCTTTAATTAATAACTTTATAATTTAAGAAATGCAACAAGTAACAGTGGAGAGCATAGAAAATGCTGCTGTGACAAAAATGTGTCAATGATTTAGTTAATATATAGGGCCAGATTCAGGAAGCCTCCGTGTAAGAGTTATAACTCTTACACGGAGGCTGCAGTTAAACTGTGTGATGTCAGCATGTCATGCATATGCATGAGGTGCATGAGGCATGCTGAATCACACTAGTAACTCTTACACGGTCCGTGTAAGAGAGCAGGGGGCGTGTCTGTAGGCTAAGCCCTGCAAGCGGACACGCCCCCGGAAGACTAGAATGGCTGAAAGTAAACAGCCACGAGAAAGGCCATGAAAATGTGAATAAACACACTATACAACACATGCCCCGACTGGCCATTAGTGTATAAAGTGAAGAGATGTCATAAAATTAAATTAAATCCTTTTTTTTTTGTTAAACCCATAAATGTTTGCTACTGTGTGCGCGGGTGTGCTACTAGCGCAATCACAGTCAGCAGTCAGTGGAAAAGGATATAAGAACTAAATATGCAAAGTAAGCCAAGAAATAATAGCTTAGCGGTAGAGTTGCCGGCCTAAGAGTAGGCAGGCAGGGTTCGAGCCCCTACAACAACCTTTTTATTTTTTTTGTAAATAAGCACTAAAAAGCCCCCTGACAGTATTGTACAAATGTAAATGTATTCCCTTTTGTAAAATGTAATGAAATAGAGCATATATTTTGAAGTAACATAATAATAAAAATAGTCAGAAATGTACTGATAGCTAAGCTGCTGTGAGACAGAGTGCCCGTAGCTGAGTAGTGTTTCAAAAGCTGCAAACTGCGTGACCGTTGCCAAGCTGCAGTTAGACAGACTGAAACTGTGTGCAATTAGCTTAACATGTGTGTCAGTAGCCAATTAGGATTTATCCCAGCGCACACCGTTTGCGCGCCGCTCCCACAAGCTAACTGCCAGTGCGCATGCGTTACCTCCGCGCAAACGAGCGCAGACCTGGTTTAAAGTGCTTAAAAGTGCCTTTATGGCACTTTGATTGACAGGTCCTGTACTCACTTTGAAAGTTTGCTAAGAAAAATAAATTCCCACTGTCAGTCTCGAACCCAGGACCTTGGTAACATTAGTCTGTATGACCTACCACTAAGCCATGCCTGCTTTACAAGAACACAGTGCTAAAATAAATATAACATGTAATAGTAGGAATCAGTATAAAGGCAATATAGGAGATGTACTATCCAAAGCATGTCAGGTAGAGTTGTAATGGCCAAATTACTGGATTCCCATACTAGTTCAGTGTGAACAGAAACAGCACTGCTACCTGTTAGCTTGTACATAATAATGTAAGGTAATGTACATATGTGAAGGTATGTATATCTACACATACATATATATAAATATATATTAATACATATGAAATATAATCGTAGGTCTCAGTAGCCATACACACTCACTACAGGAAAAAGTGAACATAATTGCAGCAACCTGAATCTGCAACACAGCCTGACCCCTGTGTGACCTACTTACCCTTCTAACTGCTTACAGGTGGCCTCAGCTATTTGATTGACAGGTCCTGTACTCAGTTGGAAAGTTTGCAAAGTAAAAAATTCCCACTGTCAGTCTCGAACCCAGGACCTAGGTAACATTAGTCTGTTTGACCTACCACTAAGCCATGCCTGCTTTGGAAGAACACACTGCTAAAATAAATATAACATGTAATAGTAGGAATCAGTATAAAGGTAATATAGGAGATGTACTATCCAAAGCATGTCAGGTAGAGTTTTAATGGCCAAATTACTGGATTCCCATACTAGTTCAGTGTGAACAGAAACAGCCCTGCTACCTGTTAGCTTGTACATAATAATGTAAGGTAATGAACATATGTGAAGGTATGTATATCTACACATACATATATATAAATATATATTAATACATATGAAATATAGTTGTAGGTCTCAGTAGCCATACACACTCACTACAGGAAACAGTGAAGATATATGCAGCAACCAGAATCTGCAACACAGCCTGGCTCCTGTGAGACCTACTAAGCCCTTTAACTGCTTAAAGGTGCCTCCAGCACTGTGATTGATAGGCCCTATACTCAACTCAAAAGCAGAATATGAGCATACTAGTAGGCCCTACCACAAGACCATTGTAACACTAGTCTGTATGACCTACCACTAAGCCATGACTCTCATACAGGAATATAGTGCTAAATACGTGGAACATGTAATAGTAGGAATGAAGATAAAGGCAATATAGTATGTCTACTACCCAAAGCATGTCAGGCAGACTTTTATAGTCACAATTACTGGGTTCCCATACTAGTGTAGTGTTAACAGAAACAGCCCTGCTAATTGTTAGCTTGTACCCAATAATGTCAGCTAATGTACATATATGAAAGTATGTATATGTACACAGATATATATATATATATTTATATAGCAATACATATGACATATAGTTGTAGGTGTCAGTATGCATACACACTCACTACAGGGAACAGGCAAGATAAATGCAGCAACCTGAATCTACAACACAGCATGAAGCATGGGAGATGTACTAACCTTCACACTCACAGAACACTGTCAACAGCATACCAGCATGGTCCACGCCCTAAAATCTGAAAGGGCAACGCCTATCTCACATACCCTTTTATAGCAGTGTCCTGAAATCACAGTGAGACATGCAATCAGTACACACCCAGCTGCTTGCAATTAGCAAATGCTGCCTTACAATTGGTGCAGAGGCCATCACATGGACCTATGCAGATACCTACAAAAGCTTTGAGTTCCCACACTACACTCACGCAATACATTCATTGCACAAACACTACGGATAAAGAGAGAGAGAGAGAGACAGAGAAAACAACCAAACAACAAAAAAAGAAAACAAATATTAGGACTGCCAGCAGCAAAATCAGCAGCAAGGAGCAAGCAGCAAGCAGCACCACTGGCACAGCAACAGCTGCCACAAACACAGGTAATGCAAAGTAGCAGGTTAATCCTGTGTATACTGTGACACCTCAAATGTATCATAGTTCACTATCTATAGGTATGTGCATGAGATAGGTTGTGTGTAGATAGTCATGAAATATAAACATATGTAATATTGTTGTACATGTGGGCCATAACTAACACTTCCATAGCTTAGAACACAAGGCCAGTTGTGCATATGATGCAGTAGTTCCCAGGGTCAGTAGAGGTTCCTCCTCATTGGTGTGGGACCACTGTGTATGTATGGCACTGTTCAGGTACATATCCTGTAGTATGGCCAGGGATTAATATCAGTCTGTCATGTGGTGCTATGTCCTCCAGGGGTGAATGTAGCACACATCCAGGGATACCATTTCGTAACAGTGATGATATGTGTTCTGCAATGATGAGGGTGGCTCTCACCTGGACATGTGAGAGGATAGGGAGGTTACAGTCATCTGGGATAAATAATAACACGTGTGTAGGACAATGGGGGGGATACCTGCACCTAAACTGTCTGCAACAATGTTGCCAATATCTGTGCATTTGGTGAATGTGAAGCCACTTAACACTGCAGACAACAGATGCCTTCCCGTCATGTGAATATGCCCTGTGCTGCAGTAGCCTCCTACTATTGTTATACAATATGCCTGTATCTGTAGTCCACTGGACAGGATTAATAAGTGGTGTGCAGTTGTTCTGGGTTAGATAACTGTGTGCACAGTACATGCAGTATGTGGGATGTCTGTGGTAAGCATATGCAAAGGTGCTGGCGGTGTGTGTTGTGGCTTCCACTGGCCCAGTGGTCTGCATGCATAGCATCACTGTCATAACTACTGAATAACTGTGTAATAACATGCATACATAGCAAGGTAGTGTACTGTGCTTGTGGTGTTGTTCGGATATGTATATCCAGGCTGAGTAATGTGTGTCCACATCACAGGGTTGGATGGCAGCACACATCCAGTATGTATGGATGAACACCCAGAATGTGTCAGGCGTGTCACCTGTGCAGGCGTATCTGCCCATTACCTGTGCATCCCCACAACACACACACATGCAACATATGGCAGAAGTACTATAGCAGTACACACATGTTCATAGGTTCATACTAGGCTATCTGCCCAAGGGCATTTACAAGCCCAGCCCATTGTTTTGTGGCTTACGCCACCCCTTTAGTATGGGGAACCATACCCATTATTTTGCTGTGCCTCTGTCGAGCAGTGACACTGAGGTAATCCCTGGGGTATATCTGCGATCTCCCATCCATTGGTCAAGATTTCTCTTGAACAAGGCCAGCGAGGTGCTCTGCCTCACATATACCGTGATTTTGTTCCACAGCATAGGGAGTCTTTGGGTGATGAATCTATCCCTCCAGCATGTCCTATTAATAGCCGTGTCGAGGTTTAAGTCTCCCGCCCTTGTGGCTCTGATGGAGCTAGATATTTTGAGGTGAAGCATATTCATCAAATCTGGGTTTGACATGGCCTTGTATGTTAGGCAAAGGTCACCTCTGAGCAAGCGCTAAGCGACTGAATAGAACATACATGGACATGCTGGAGGGGCAAATCCTAACCGAGAGGCTCCCTTCACTCTGTAATGAGCTCGAACAGTTGAGAATGAACAGTTCATAGGTTCATACTAGGCTATTTGCCCTAGGGCATTGGTAAGCCTAGTAGAATGTGTTTGTCTTTGCCACCCAATCACAAGTTATGCTGCTATGCCCTTGTCCGACTTTAGTATACTGTGCCTCTGTCTAACAGCGACATAGAAGTGATACCTGGGGTACAACTATGATCTCCATCCACTCATCCAGATTCCTATGGAAGAGAGTCAATGAGGGACTCTGCCTAACCAGTAGTGTGAGCTCATTACAGAGTGAAGGGAGCCTCTCGGTTAGGAATATGCCCCTCCAGCATGTCCATGTATGTCAGTGCTGAGGTACAGCTCTTCTGAGCATGTGGCTGTATGGGACTCTGATTGCCTGAGGTGCATCACGTTCATTACTGCTAGGTAGGACATGGCTGTATATGGCACGCACAGATCGCCTCTGAACAGGCAGTATGCCACTGAGTCCAGCTGGATTCACTTTACCTGGGCAGAATATGACATCTGTGTGAGCCATTGCATCCCCTTGATGATGTACTGTTGTCCTGTACCAGTTGCTGTAGGTGTCTGGTTAGGTACATCCCAAAAGGTGCATTGTATGCAATTATAGGCCTGATGATGGATGAGTACAGAGGCACAATGACCTCCCCTGCCATACATGTGAATCAGTCATGATTAGCTGGGCTATATAACATGTCTGTCAATCCACGTTGGCCATGTGGTAGACAAATGACAGACCGCTACCATGTTTTTCCCCAGGTCCCCAACTACGTCTTCTGTACTCAATGGCCTAACACCTATGTTGTACTGTGCCACCAATGTGGAGGCGTGGGAATCTGCATTGAATACTGATACTGCCCCTCCCTTGTTCAAGTGTTGGGGCCGACAAGAATGGTAACAGCTATAACGTGGTAGTACTGGTGTGCTCCTGTGAAACCTGAAACAGGTTCATGTTACTGCACAGATATCGATGTCCAGAATGCTAGGTAGGGTTTTGTGCGTGCATCCTTGGGTCTTGAGTAGCATCACTCTTATTTCCTCATCCTTTGTGATACAAATGGATGTGGGTTTGCCTTATGAGCCTTGCCTAATACAGGCACTATGGGTGTAGCAGGAGGCTCTGCCAAATGTCAATAGGACTGTGGTGACAGGTGCAAGCTGTCCCTAGCAAAGCATACCACCCCAAGATGGCAGGCATTGGCACACCTGTGAATGACACCAGTATGTCAGTCAATTGTTGGAAGGGATCATCGCCTTGATATTGTGGCATCGTTCTAGGTGAGGGTAGGATGCTACTAAAGGTCAGGGTCAAACTGTCTCGGCTACGTGCTCAGAGAGCTCTGTAATGTCTCATGTCATGTAGTCCAGGGAGGAATGTGTCAGGCCATTCACAGCAGCATGGACATTGACTGAGTCATACCTGTACCTGCCTTGGGGTTACCTGAGTGTTTGTGTTATGTGGCAGGTCATAGTGCCTGACAGGCTGCACACCGTGACCCTCACCTCGTTAAGCCTGTTGAACATGATGTGAGTGTGCCTGATGATAGAGGCACCTAGTACAGGTGTATGAGGTGTGTCGTTAACTGTTAATGGCTGTGAGTGTTCAGCACATTGGCTTTGTGTGATATGTGTTGCACATGTTCGTTTATGTGGTAGTGGTTGCCTGGATGTCTGCTTAGGAGGTCTCTGCTGCATAGGCAGAGCTGTGGTCTGAGCCTACAAGTATGATCATGTGTGATCATGTGTTAGGTCTGCTGTTGTGGTAGGTCTACGTGAGACTGGAAGTGTAGTGAGTGATCCCCTTTGCCACGTGACTGGTTATGGCGGTATTGAGTAGACAGAGCCTAGCCTCCAGTCTGGTATATGGTTGCATCACTCACATGAGTTTGAATTTGTTGTTAGGAGGAGGGGTTGTCTGTGTACATACAACTGTTCTAACATTGTCTCTGGAGTACCACACTCACCAGCTGGACTGGGGAGGGAACTGACAACTGACCTCTGGACATGCTAGAATACTATTGTGAACTCTGTAATCACTAATGATTGAAAACAAGGTCCAGTGGGGAGTGAGGGTGTACTGACATTACCTACAACTGCTGACTGATATAAAAGTGTCAGTGAGCAAATGCCAGGTAACCTGAGTGCAATGTGTCACAATGAAGTAAATGCAACAATGACAAGCAGTCACTTGCTGTCATGTGTAACATGGAAGTACGTACAGTAAGCAATGCAGATAACAGTAGTGAGTCACAGATGTGTTGAGAAGATGTGTACTATGTGGAAGTAGCATACCAGTGAAATAACAAGCTAACAGATAACAAGCATATAAACAAAGGTAGATCCAGGAGGCCTGGATGTAGTGTTTGCTACAACAAACAAGGTGTAGCAATGTCAGTAAGATACAGCTCAGATATGCAGGCACTATAAACCTGAAACCAGATGTCCCCAGCTATGAATGGCAGAGTACAGTCTATTGTCACACATGAGTGCAGACCACAAACCTCGATAATGTTAAATAACTGGCCTGAAGGCCAACTGCCCATACCAGAAGTAATACACTTGTACACTGGGCCCACAATCAGCAGTTCCCAACTTCAATGGATGAAAGATATGTGTCCTGCCACCACAGTGCTTGCCACCAACCGCCCTAATGTAAAACAACCGGTCTGAAGGCCAAGTACTTAGTACAAATGACATAGAATGATAGCTACACTGTAATCAGGTTTTAACCAATCAGTAATAAGTAGAAGTTAACACTCCCTGTATAGAATGTGTACCATGTATTGTTGAGATACTATGCTGATAACCTGTTTGTGTACCTTTCCAGATAGACATGGCACCTAAAAGGAATCCTGCCTACTCTGCTGCAGAGGATGTCGTGATCCACCAGAGCCTGGTGCGTGACTATGCCATCCTGTTCTCACGCACCACCCAGAATCAGCAGGAGAGGTCTGCACTGTGGCTTAACCTTGTTAGCAGGATAAATGATGTTGGCATGCATGATAGGACATATGAGCAGGTGAGACATCACTGCAGTGATTTGATAAGAAATGTCCGCCAGCGTGCTGCAGATATCCGCAGGCAACAGGTTGCCACAGGTGGGGGGGGTGGCCACACATCCCCCCCTCACCAGACAGGAGGGGCTACTGCTAAGTGTTGTGGAACCAGCCCCAGAACAACAGCAACAACCATGCATCCTGATGGAGGTTGGGTCCACACAGCAGCAAGACAGCGGCGTGCAGGTAAGATGCCATATTCATTTATTGTTATTACTTTTACATTTGTTGACCCAGATAGTCTAGCTGGATATAACTTCATTTTCAGTAGAGGCCTGTGGAGAAAAGCTCCACACATAACGTAATAAAGGCAGACAGACAAGTTGTCAATACAGACAGCCAACATAATAGAATTGTACACCAGCCTGTTAATCAAATCAACATACATGTAAGGAAGTCAAACAGTTTAGAGTCATACACAATGTACCGTTGGTTTCAAAGCAATCCTACCTAAAGCATAATGGTTATGCAATAAGGCAAAAGCCATATACATAATAGTTAGGGCTCAGAAGGGTAGAGAAGTAGAAGGAGTATGACAGATACAATGATATGGAAGAGGCAGGAGTCAAGAAGGGAAGTGAGGAAAAGTCATCATGATATATATACAGACATGATGTGCAGCTGATGTGTATAAGGGAACTAGCGTACTACTGTACTGTATCATGTGCTAAACAAATGGCACACATGTGCCCACTGACATTACTCTCTTCACACTTCCAGGTCCCTCCCATGTACCAACGAGGCAGGCCATACATGCTGGTGAGTCTTTTAACAGTATCTGTAAAACAATTTATAAAACTAGGAAGAGTAGTGTAACTCTGTAGTAGACATGCTGGTGACTGTGTTCACAATAACTGTAATTGACAGGTAGTAAATTGAGTAGTGTAACACGGTACTGATGTGTGTGTTTACTGTGGGGTGTGCATGTGTGCAAGTGTGCCTGTGCCCAAGTGTGCATGTGTGTTAGTGTCCATGAGTGCATGTGTCCATTTCTGAATGTGTGCATTAGTATTGAAGTGCATCTCTTTCAAATATGTATTGAGACTGTAATCTGTGTTCCATGTTTTCCTCCCGTAGGTTCTGGTGCTGCTCTGGTGACCTGCAGCAGGGAACCTGAATCTTGTGCCCCAGGTACTGATGATGATGAAATGTTTGTAATGGTGCAGGAAGGTGTGTCTGGGTCCGCCATTGGTCAGCCAATTGACAGTACACAGCTTTCAACCCGTCAATGCACAGTCATCCTGCCGTTACATCCTTTATCACCATTGTCCCTAGGTGATGGACAGTCAGCAGTGGGCATAGATCAGGGTAATGTGGTACCTGTGGTACATGCATCCTCACAAGGCAGCCATGTGCAGAGGCCTCCAATGGTACCACGCAGACAGTCGCCCATGGGTTCTCGTGGGGCATCCGTGGCCGTACTGCCTCTGGCGGCGTGCCCAAGGAGGTATGTCAACCTCCACTATGTTTAGAACTGTCATGCAGGCACAGGCACGTATGGAAAGGTACACCAGACAGGGTCTGAGGGAGCTGAGAGCATGTCGCATAGCCATGACAGGCGGCATGTATGATGTTGTGAATGCTATCCGTAACTTCACAGATGTCGTTGACAGGCGTTGTGGGGCATACAACAGCTGCTCCACAACCAGATGTCCATGGGCCAGGGCGATGGTGTGCGTTTGCGGCGTCGGCGTGGCCGTATGCCAGCAAGAGCACCAGCTGGCAGTGGCCGCGGACGACAACGGGCCCACTCGCGCGCCTCAAGTGCCAGCACCAGCCCCAGCAATGCTGGGTCTGTGCTGTCATCCAGACGCCCCAGGAGACCACGTGCACGTGGCTCTGGACAGTCCCAACAGGGAACTGTGTCCAGTCAACACACCCCTGCTTCCGATGACAGTACCCAGTCTGGGTTAGTACGGATACGGCCCGTAGCACCCTGCCAGGCACAGGTACCGTGTCCGTGCCCACAGACACTGATCTGGATGACCTGACAGGTGCAGTCTGTGGCTGTCCACAAAACCCTGTACATGGCAGCCATTATGTGGGACTGTGTGCGTGCTTACACACATGCAGAAACCTAACACCTAGGGCAAACACATACACACACACACTGCACCAACAACGGTCCACCCTGTACTGCTGCCCCTCACAAACACACATACACACACATGTCAATTGGTGTTACCAGTGGCGGCTTGGGCATACCTAACCCACACCCTGTGCATATGATGACACTGTGCCACCTCCTGCATACTACAACATCGGTGCAGGTAAAGGTAAACACGTTGCTGATGCACAGGGTGACTACATAGATGTGTATAAGTAGTAACATGTTGGTAACTGTTGTGTGTTGCAGTATAAATGTGTGTATATCCCATCAGTCCTGCTGCAGTAACTGTATGAATGTCCTCAATTGTTATCTGCACCCATACTACTTAACAAAGTGTACCAGCTGCACACCATCACATGCTAACATTGACTATGGCAATGCGCATCTTGTGCTGTTATGTAGATTCAGCTACATGTATCTGTTCTGTCACACATGCATTTATACACACCCTGCTACCCACACACATGCACACGCTCACCTGCCATTCCCATTATTTATCACCCTACATGAGTAGCTGTTGATACATGACAGGTACACATTTCAGAAGTGCACTATGTTGTTTACTACTGGCATCCCCTTCTCTACCTATACTCACAGGGTGCAGGCAACCTCATCAGTTGGAAGATGTAATGTGCATCAGGTACTGTAGTACCCTGATTGACACAGCAAACATGTTTCCCATACGGAAATGCACACACAGACACATCCCACATCCACACACTTGCCACATTCAGGCTTCAGAACACTATCTAGGTATATTCGGGTACATGTGCGTGTTACAGTAGCATGTAACACTATACTGAGTACTGGCAGTTAGTTGTCTTTTGTCATGTTGTCTGTATAGAATAAAAGAATTGTTTTATTATCCTACTCCGTTTTGTGGACATTACTTGAAGAAGTGTTACCTTACATGTGTTATCAGTACCACCACCTTCTGTTTTGTAGTTTTGTTTGTATAGGGTGCTATCAACATCACTGCTTGTTAAGGGTAATGACCACCCTGCAGTTCATAGCCCCATGTGGCAAAAGCCACATCCCACCCCATCATTGTGCACACACACTAACCCCACCAACAGTAAAACACATACTTTCCATTTGCAAGATTCAAACCCATACCTAACTGTGCAATGACAGTAGAAACAGACACATTAGCAGAGTGTGCTATTTGCAGTAGTTGGAGAAATCTTTACTAATGCTGTACTTAGAGGGTGCTGACATCATCTGTGTGTAGGAGGAGGGATGTGCACCCTGTAGTGTGTTCTCCCAGTTGGCAAAAGGCAGTTAACCCTCCCAGCATAGTGCACACACATAAACCACACTCATACATTCCCTTTGCAGGATTCAAACCCCCACCTAACTACGTTATGACACTGAAGAAAGACACATTAGCAGAGCGCTATGCCAATTACTGGAGGACTTTACTACAGGTGATATAGTTATACAGTCCTGACATCATCACTGTTTCAAAAGGGGGATCTGCATCCTGTACGATACTGTCACGGTTGCTAATAGGGACATTTCCCACACACACACATCGAAGTGTTGGAGGTTTGCATATGTGGGGATCCAGAACACCAGTGTGATTAGTATATGGTTTGATTGCAACAATGAGGGATATACTCCCAGTGGTGAGCAGTTTGTACTCATGTTTGTAAAGATCAGCTCTAGTATATCTGCCCCTCTTGTGGGAAGGTTGGTTACCTGTTCCATAGCCAAAGAATGTCTGATCAATGGGAACCTTAGAGCTTGGGTATTGTGGCTTGTGTAATGTTCACAGTCTATGTTTGGGTAGCTGGCATCACCCAGTATGATGGTGTTTGCAGAGTAATCTAAACTCTCCTGTGTCAGCATGAAGGCTGTGTGGGAGACCTGAGTTTGAGAGGGTGCTGTAAGAGCTCCTCTGTGTCTCTTTCCATGTGGTCCAGGGAGGTGCGTCCCAACAGGTAGCTGACTGTGACCCTCCCTTGCTCTGTCTGGAGGCGGCACGTCTGTCAACAGCTCATGTCAAGCAAGTGCACACCCCTCATAAATGATGTGGAAACCTTCAAAGGCCCAAGGCCTGTTGAAAATATGGACCAGACTGCAGATACCTGTATAGAGGCATTCTGTGGACACATTCAGGAATGCATGGATCATGAAGCCACATATGAAAGCATGACCCAATTCTCCAAAGGCAGATGTCCTGGGCGGGACACCAGCCATAAACACACTATACAATAGAAGGATGGCGCCACTACATGATACAACAACCTCCCAAAATGTGAAGGCACCACTGATGAGTATTGGAAGACAACTACAGGCACCCATATGATTGTCTAAGGCCATCTTTGAGAGAGGATTCCACAAGCCACTGAGGATAATCACAAGGCTGCCTGTAGTTATGTTAGTAACCTGGGTGGTACTACCCAGATATGCTCAGAGGTAATACAATATGTCACACAAAATATAAAACACACAGACATTGCCATCATCCTAGTGGACAGGTTCAATGCTGCCTTCTCTCCCCACCACACCAAAAGGGAACATATGTCTCGCATCACAGTGCTTCCCCCCCTGACATCACAGATGCTCAGGTAAGAGATGCCCTTCCCAAAGCAATAAACACTGCATCAATGGGACCAGACAGTGTCCCAGGCTGTGTCCTACATGAACCACAAGAAGAGCTACACCCAGACATAACACCACTGTTCAATCCCAGCCTTAATATATGATATGTGGCCAGAGAGTGGCATACAGCAACAGTGGTCCCTCAACATGCAGGTGGTGCCGTCACGGATCCTGGACACTACTGCCCCATATGTCTGACTAGCTTTGTCTGCAAAGCTATGGCAAGAATCATCAAGAACCTCACATATCTAGATATTGTGGACCTACAGACATGTCACCATACACAGTTTGTCTTTGTCAATGGCAAATCCTGCCTATCAAACCTGTTTGCTTTGTTTGAAACAGTCACCAAGGCCACTGTCAAGGGGTAGGAGGTCCACACAGCCTACCTGGACCTTGCATAAGCCTTGGATACAATACCCCACTTGTGCATTCTAGGGAAGCTCACCAGTGTACATATTAACCCCTATGTCACTATGGGTATTGCACAGTGGCTCAAGGGCAGAACACACATGGTAGAATTGCTGGAGCCACGTCAGCCTCCAACCTGGTACAAGTGGTGTCCCACAAGGCAAAGCCCTAGGGGCTGTCATGTTCATTATGTATTTGTCATAGGTACAGGCCAACATGGAAGTACTGTGGCTCAGCAAGTCACAGGTGACTGCAGACTGAACACCATAATCAACTCAACAGCTAACACACGCATCCTCCAAAAGGGACTCTTGCAAACACACGACTTGTGCCACAGCCATGGCCTCAACGTGAATGACAGAAAGAGTATAGTCATCCCCTTTGTCAAACACTAAATGACCACAATGTACCACATATGTGTTAATCCAGTAAGTGCAGACCAAGGAATTATGGACCTTGGGTGCATGGGTTGATAGCATTCTACCATTTGACAACAACATGGACAAAGTGGTTAGGTAAGCATGTGATATGGGCCACATCATCATGGGATCCACATGTAGGCCAGGGGAGGACATTGTGCCCCTTTACTCATCCCTCATCATGCCCATAATTGAGTATGATGAACCTGTCGGCATGCACCTTACCAGACACCTGCAGCAACTGGGGCTACCACATATGTACCTCGACAAGGGGATCAAAGTGCTCAAACAGATGCCACATACTGACTGGTTAAAGTAGCAGCAGCTGTACTCAGTGACATACTGCCTCTTCATAGGCAATCTGTGCCTGACATAGAAGGCCAGGTCATACCCTCACGTAATGGCCATGCTGCATCTCAGAATATCCAGATCCCACCAGGATACACGCTGGAAATACTTGAACTTCAGGAGTGATATACATAGGACATGGTGGAGTGGCACATTCACAACTCAGAGGCACCCTTCATTCCTGATTATTATCCCAATAGAGGTTAGGTGTACTGACTCAGTGACTATCTTCAAGAGCGATATTAATGACTGGATGTGACATTGTAGGGTTACCCTGGGTATCACTTATGTGTCACTGTGAGAAAGAGGCACAGTATACTAACCTTGGAAAAGGGCATAGCAAGACAGATTCACAATGCATGTTGAAAGGCACGCACATTCTGGCTAGGTGGATACATGCCCTGGGCAGATATCCCTGTACGAACCTATAGACCTATGTCTCTTTTTCACCATTGGCCCTATGTGCTGTCAATCACCAATGTAATCTCAATACTCCGGTAGCATGTGCAAAGGTCAGTTGTCAGTCACCTCTATGGTACAGTTGTGGAATATGTGTGTCATGTAGTAATGTCACAGCTGCCACATGTACACAGTCAACCCTATCCCCTACCCATTGATGTACATCACATGTATGAGATGGAAACACATGGCCAAACTGTAACAACAACATACAAGTCAGTCAGATGCATGGACACATATGACTCAGTCATTGTCCATGCCACCACAGCTGATGTGGGATGTCGCTCACTGGGATACGTGATAGGGAACATGGAAGGGATCACTGAGCAAGTGACACAGGCTGGTAGACCCCTGACCTTGGTTGGCATCAGACCCTCACCAGGGATTCCGACAAATTACTGAATGCTAATGAATAAGTGTATCTACAACACCCTAGCTGAATGGTTCTTAGCATGCAGTCACTGCATTGCTATGGAATACTGTCTTACCACTCCCACAACAGGTGAGAACATGCAGCTCCTGTACATTAACAACATGTAGACTTTATGCCCCAGACCAGGTGTGCATCCCTCACTACTAGGCTGATAGCATCTACATCTCACACTGTATATACACATCCCACATGCAGCATCTGCACAGAAGACCACGGTCATAATGTTACCCTGTGCAAATACCATGTATTCACATGTGGCAGGCATCACACATGGTAAGTATTGAAAGTCTCAGGTACATATGTGTATTTGGCACACACATACATCATGTGTTCATTGCCATAACCGGTGTAATCAATGTCATGCATTATTGTGAGGGACAACCCACACACATGGGCATTCTGTGTGTGCACAACACACATGGCATGTCTGTAATCAAAAGCCATACATAATTGTGATATCGTTTAGAAATGGGTATGTGCATCCTGTAGTGTGTTTTCCCAGTTGCCAAAAGGGATATATCAATCATACACACTTACCCCCTTCACACACACTTGCCACCTGCTGGATTCAAACCCCTACCTAACTATGTTAAGACACTAGAGACGGACGCATTAGCACAGCGCGCTATTCGCATTACTGGGGGATTTCCTTTCCCCTGATATACTTATAGGGTGCTGACATCATCAGAGTTTAGAAAGTGGAATGATCACCCTGTGGTGTGTTTTCCCAGTTGCCAAAAGGGATGTTTCTTTCATACACACTTACCCCCCTTCACACACACTTGCCACCTGCTGGATTCAAACCCCTACCTAACTATGTTTTGACACTAGAGATGGACGCATTAGCACAGCGCGCTATTCGCATTACTGGGGAATGTCCTTTTCCCTGATATACTTATAGGGTGCTGACATCATCAGAGTTTAGAAAGTGGAATGATCATCCTGTGGTGTGTTTTCCCAGTTGCCAAAAGGGATGTTTCTTTCATACACACTTATACCCCTTCACACACACTTGCCACCTGCTGGATTCAAACCCCTACCTAACTATGTTATGACACTAGAGACGGACGCATTAGCACAGCGCTATTCGCATTACTGGGGTATGCCCTTTCCCGTGATATACTTATAGGGTGCTGACATCATCAGAGTTTAGAAAGTGGAATGATCATCCTGTGGTGTGTTTTCCCAGTTGCCAAAAGGGATGTTTCTTTCATACACACTTACCCCCTTTACACACACTTGCCACCTGCTGGATTCAAACCCCTACCTAACTATGTTATGACACTAGAGACGGACGCATTAGCACAGCGTGCTATTCGCATTACTGGGGAATGTCCTTTCCCCTGATATACTTATAGGGTGCTGACATCATCAGAGTTTAGAAAGTGGAATGATCATCCTGTGGTGTGTTTTCCCAGTTGCCAAAAGGGATGTTTCTTTCATACACACTTACCCCTTCACACACACTTGCCACCTGCTGGATTCAAACCCCTACCTAACTATGTTATGACACTAGAGACGGACGCATTAGCACAGTGTGCTATTCGGATTACTGAGAGAATCCTTTTCTCCAATATACTTATAGGGTGCTGACATCATCAGAGTCTAGAAAGTGGAATGATCATCCTGTGGTGTGTTTTCCCAGTTGCCAAAAGGGATGTTTCTTTCATACACACACTTACCCCCCTTCACACACACTTGCCACCTGCTGGATTCAAACCCCTACCTAACTATGTTATGACACTAGAGACGGACGCATTAGCACGGTGCTATTCGGATTACTGAGAGAATCCTTTTCTCCAATATACTTATAGGGTGCTTACATGATCAGTGTCTAGAAAGGGGGATGAGCATCCTCTGGTGTGTTTTCACATTTGCTAGGGGTAACATTTGGACCAAGTGTGTGAGCATGCCCAGTTCAGCCTTCCTGTGGCATGTTGTGTGAAAGATGTCTCATTTATCTAAGTGTGTGAGCATGCCCAGTGTGGGCTTTACATATGTTGAACTCTGCAGCCCATCACATTTGTGGATGAGTGTGACCTTCAACAAATACCTCCAGTTTATGGTTGTGTGTTCTGTGCCATGTTGTGTAGTTACTGTCCGAATGCTTTTTGTGTGAACAAAACTGGGAGTATACTGTGCCTGCAGGTTTTGCATGGGATACTTTGCACACAATTGTCAACATCCGTTCATACTGACCTAACACTGTAGCACTGTCTAGTGTAGTGTTTCAGTACTTTCAGACTCAGAAGATCCACCTGAACCACTAGTGCAGGTGACTGACACCTTAGCAGGGATGTATGTTGGACATGTTGGAGGGATGGAGTTATCACTCGGAGACTCCCTATGCTGTGGAATACAATCCTGGTCCATTTGAGGCAGAGCACCTTGCTGGCTGTGTTCAAGAGGTATCTTGACCTAATGCTAGTCGGAGAATGTGTTTGTCCATCAACACATTGTAAGCGTAGTTTGACATGTCATATGTCTTGTTTAGTATACTGTGCCTCTGTCTACCTGTGACATAACATTGATACCCAGGGTAAACCTCCCATCTCCCATCCACTCATTAGGATTCCTGTTGAGGGACTCAACCAGTGTCTTTATGGACAACCTGTACTGGTAGTTTACTCATGTGTGGGGTGGCTTCTGTGTTTTGGATAATGCAGTACAGCCTGTCCTATATATGTCAGTGCTGGGGTTCAGGTCCCTCATGTGCATAGCTCCCTGCCATTCAGATTGTACAAGGTGCAGCATGTGCATTGATTCCAGCTTGGACATGGCTTTCTACATCAGGCACAGCTTGCATCTGGGTGGACAGCATGGCAGTGTGTGGAGCTGCACTCTGTTTAATCAGACTACACATTACATGTGTTCCAGCTCTGTCATACTCCTGGTGAGGTACTGTTGTGGACTTTACAGGTGCTGGATGTGTGTGCATGAGGTACACCCCACAGGGGCTGTTGTGGTCATTTCTACTGCTGATGAAAGATAACTGCAAAACCAGAATGACCTCCCCTTAGCTAGATGTCAGACAGCATGGACCATACAATCACAACTGGAAACAGGACCCTCTCCACAAAGGGAAAGTGTCCTGTCTGGTGGACCCCAGCCATAAACAAACTGTATGACAGATGAGGGTTACTAATGCAAGACAGAGCTACATCTCCAAAGGGAAGACAGCTGAGATCAGCACTAGTAGAAAGCTACATTATCTCATAAAGACATGCAAGGTCAACTTGGGGACATAAATCACCAAAGACAATGAAGGTAACCACACTGCTTTCTTCAGTTATGTCAGACACCTGGTTGTGAACCCTCGGATATGCTCAGAGTTGGTACACAACAACATATATTCCAGTGACCTGACAGATATTGGCAACATTCTGGCGGACAGCTTCAGTGCGATGTACCCCCTCCCTCACCCCAAAACAAGATAGTTATCACTGCTGTATGTAACCTCACTGTCATCTTGGATGTCCATGTGAGAGCCACACTCAGCAAAGACAAGTACACAGCATCCATGGGACCTGCTGGTATCTCCAGTTGCATGCTATGTGAACTCCAGAAGGGCTGGACCCATATATACAACTGCTAGTTAACCTTAGTCTTGCTACAGGATATGTACCTGAACACTGGCATACGGCAACAGTGGTCCCACTCCACAAGGGAGATGCCTCCACAGACCATGGCAACTACCACCACACAGGCTTAACCAGCCTTGTCTGCAAAGATATGGGAGGAGTCATGGAGCTCTTACACAGACACATTACTGACCTACAGACCCTTGTTCCCACCTAGTTCAGCTTTGTACAGGGCAGATCCTGCCTTTTGCACCTTTGCACCCGAAAAGTACCTACCATGAAGATCAGGGTTCTTCAACACATGTCATATGCTTCCGGAATAGAGGAAGTCCAGCTTTGTTCAGTGTCATACCGCATACTTACAGGTGACCTATGCCTGACATACAAGACCATGTCCAATCAGGATTTGGTAGACATGCTCCACTGCAAGCAATCCAAATCCACCAGAGCCATGAAAGCTGAGTATTTGAACCTCAGCACATACATGTATAGGACATGCTGGAGGGACAGAGCCATAACTCAGAGGCATCTCACACTCTAGCAGAGTATCCCAGTTCATGTTTGACAGAGTCCCTCACTGACTCTCTTCAGGAGACATCTGGACAACTGCATATGAGACGGAGGCACAGACTAGACAGAGACACAGTCATGTTATTCAATTACGTAAGGTGGTCATAATGTGTCACTACTAAGTCAGAGGCACAATATTCAGAATCTATTCTGTACACTTATTACCACTATAAGGGGTGGCAATAGCCACATCACTATGGCTAGGCTTATACATGCACTAGGGCAGATAGCCTAGTATGAACCTGTGAACATAGGCCTGGGGCAGTTCCTGCTATTAGGACAGTGGTCTGCAGCAAGCTATATAGTAGTAGTCGGTTTTAGCCATTGGTTTTGACCATGGCTATTCCATGTTGCTTCTTGTTGTGGTACAAACATGGGTGTGTGGTTATCCATGCTATTTATTGCTAGTCACCCTCATTTTGTATCTTGTTCCATGTTTTTGCACATGTACATCACTGTATGACGTGCAGCTGTTTCCACAGGGTCATATGCGTGGATATGGATGTTAGTTGGGGTCCTCAGGTGTGCATATTGTACATGATATTACATTACTTAACACATGGCATTCATGCCTCAGGTGGTGCTGCAGGGCCACCTCTGTCGGATACACATACTACACTCCTGTACGTTTGGAAGCAGGTTGTGTCATGTTAGGCATCCCTGTTACTGTATGAGTGAGTCAGAGCGGTATCAGTCCCAGTGTTCCTACTGACCAAGCATATGTGCTATCGTTGCCTCTTTGCCAAGGCCAGGTCATACTGGGCACGCCTCCTTCTTCATTCATGCTAACGAGTGCAGACCTGGTTTAAAGTGCTTAAAAGTGCCTTTATGGCACTTTGATTGACAGGTCTTGTACTCATTTTGAAAGTCTGGAGACAAAAATAAATTCCCACTGCCAGTCTCGAACCCAGGACCTTGGTAACATTAGTCTGTATGACCTACCAGTAAGCCATGACAGCCATACAAAACACTCTGCTAAAATAAATATAACAGTCAATAGTAGGAATTAGTATAAAGGCAATATAGGAGATGTACCATCCAAAGCATGTGAGGTAAAGTTTTAATGGCCAAATCACTGGATTCCCATACTAACCTTCACACTCACAGAACACTGTCAACAGCATACCAGCATCGTCAACGCCCTACAATCTGAAAGGGCTACGCCTATCTCACATACCTTTTTATAGCAGTGTCCTGAAATCACAGTGAGACATGCAATCAACACACACCTGGCTGCATGCAATTAGCAAATGCTGCCTTACAATTGGTGCAGGGGCCATCACATGGACCTATGCAGATACCTACAAAAGCATTCAGTACCCACACTCCACTCATGCAATACAGTCATTGCACAAACCTAATGAGAAAGAGAGAGAGAGAGAGACAGAGAGAGAGAAAATATACAGACAGCCAGCAGCAAAACCATGAGTAGCAAACAGCAAGCAGCAAGCAAGCACCACTGACACAGCAACAGCTGCCACAAACACAGGTAATGCAAAGTAGCAGGTTAATACTGTGTTTACTGTGACACCTCAAATGTATCATAGTTCACTATCTATAGCTCTGTCCATGAGATAGGTTTTGTGTGCATAGTCCTGAAATATATACATATGTAATATTGCTGTACATGTTGCCCATACGTGACACTTCCGTAGCTTATAACAGAAGGCCAGTTGTGCATATGATGCAGTAGATACCAGGGTCAGAAGAGGTTACTCCTCATTGGTGTGGGACCACTGTGTATGTATGGCACTCTTCAGGTACACATCCTGTAGTATGGCCAGGGAGTAATATCAGTCTGTAATGTGGTGCCATGTCCTCCAGGGGTGAATGTAGCACACATCCAGGGATACCATTCTGTAACAGTGATGCTATGTGTCCTGCAATGTTGAGGGTGGCCCTCACCTGGACATGTGAGAGGATAGGGAGGTTACAGTCATCTGTGATAACTAATTCCACTTGTGTAGGAGAATGGGGGGGGGGGATATCTGCACCTAAACTGTCTGCAACAATATTGCCAATATCTCAAACATGTTTTCCATATGGAAATGCACACACAGTAACATCCCACATCCACACACTTGCCACATTCAGGCTTCAAAACACTATCTAGGTATATTCTGGTACATCTGCATGTTACAGTAGCATGTAGCACTATACTGAGTAGTGTCAGTTGTTTGTTGCCATGTTGTTTGGATAGAGTAAAAGGAGCATTTGTTTATCCTACTTTGTTTTGTGGACATTACTTGAAGTGTAACCTTACATGCATCATTGGTAACAACACCTTCTGTGTTGTTGTTCTGTTTGTACAGGGTGCTGTCAACATCACTGTTTGTTAAGGGAAATGTGCACCCTGCAGTGCATAGCCCCATTTGGCAAAATAGACATCCCACCCCTACCATTGTGCACACACACCAACCCCACCCACAGTAAAGCATACTTTCCATTTGCAAGGTCCAAACCCCTACCTAGATGTGTTATGACTCTAAAGGCAGACACATTAGCAGAGTGTGCTATTTGCATTAGTAGGAGCAATCTTTTCCAATGCTGTACTTAGAGGGTGCTGACATCATCTGTGTTTACGAAGAGGGATGTGCACCCTGTAGTGTGTTCTCCCAGTTGGCAAAAGGCACTTTCCCTCCACAGCGTTATGCACACACACAAACCCCACTCATACTAACACACATACATTCCCTTTGCAGGATTCAAACCCCTACCTAACTATGTTATGATACTAGAGACGGACGCATTAGCAGAGCGCGCTATTCGCATTACTAGGAGATTTCATTTCAGTTGATCTACTTATAGGGTGCTGACATCATCAGTGTTTAGAAAGTGGAATGAGCTCCCTGTGGTGTGTTTCCACAGTTGCCAAAAGGGATGTTCTTCTCATACACACTTACCCCCATTCACACACACACATGCCACTTGCTGGATTCAAACCCCTACCTAACTATGTTATGACACTAGAGACAGACACATTAGCAGAGCGCGCTATTCGGATTACTGGGAGGTAGCATTTCTACTGATCTACTTATAGGGTGCTGACATCTTCATTGTTTGGAATGGGGAATGTGCATCCTGTGGTGTGTTTTCACAGTTGTTAAGAGGAACATTTGAACTAAGTGTGTGAGCATGCCCAGTTCAGCCTTCCCATGGCATGTTGTGTGAATGATGTCTCATTTATCAAAGTGTGTGAGCATGCCCAGTGTGAGCTTTCCATATGTTGAACTATGCAGCCCATCACAGTTGTGGATGAGTGTGAACTCCAAAAATAACTCGTTTAAGGTTGTGTGTTCTGTGACATGTTGTGTAGTTACTGTCCAGATGCTTCCTGTGAACACAACAGGGATTATACTGTGCCTGCAGGTTTTGCATGGGATACTTTGCATACAATTGTTAACATCCATTCATACTGACCTAGCACTGTAGTACTGTATAGTGTAGTGGTTCAGTACTTTCACTGTGGTGGACAGTATCCTGGGCTTTAGTCCTATCACTGATTTACATTTCCATACTGTGCACAACAGCCTCTTTAGGGTCCAGTTGTGCACGTCTGCACAAAGGCAGTGCCTCTATGGACTCTGGTAATTACTGCCCCATAAGTTTAACAAGTGTAGTCTGCAAAGCTATGGAGAGGATCATAATGGAGCTCATAAAGAAAGATATGGGGACATGCAGACATTGTACCTGTCCCAGTTTGTGTTGATCAAGGGCAAGTCATGCCTTTTGTACTTGGTTGACATTATCAAAACAGTAACTAAGGCCATTGATGAGGGAAAGGCAGTCCATAGAGCCTACCTTGCCCTTGAAAACACTTTCAACGCAATACCCCACTCAGGTATTGTAGGAAACCCTACCAACAGAAATGTACACCCATATGTCACAAGATCAGGTTGCAAACTGTCTTACGGACAGGACCCACGGGTTAGAGTTGCTGGCACTATGTCAGACACCAGGCCAGTCACATGTGGTCTCACACAGGGCTCAGTCCTTGGCCCTCTATTGTTTGTTATCTACTTCTCAGAAGTACAGGCCAACATGGGAGGACTTTGGCTGACAAAGTTTGCAGATGACTGCACACTGGGTGCCATAGTGGACAGTGCATCAGACACGGATATCCTTCAGAAGGGACTCACGGACACTGATAGCTGGTGCCAGAGCCATGGCCTGAAGTCAACTTGCAAAACATGTGTAGTCATACCCTTCAGGGAAAGCAAGGTAACCCCAAGCTACCATATAGGTGGCAATCCTCTAAGCACAGAGGAGGTTATCATGGACCTGGGGACCCAGGTTGACAGTCACTGTTCTGATGACACTCACATTGCTAAAGTGGCTAGTAGGACCTTCTACATTGTCCACATGATCAGGAAGGGATCCACATCCAGATCTAGTGGGTCATTGTTCCCCTGTACTCTTCACTTATCGGACCGGTGATCTGGTACACTGCCTTATCTGGATGTATCTCACCTGACATCTGCAGCAAGTGGAGAGACCCTGAATGTCCCCAACAAAGGATAAAGGGTCTCCAACATCTGTCATATGCTGCCAGATTGAAGACACTACAGCTCTATTCAGTC
>NC_056739.1:938804379-938889379 GCF_019279795.1 Protopterus annectens | reverse complement strand
AGGGACACAGGTGGACAGTGGTCTCACCTTCAATAACCACATTGCCACAACAGTCAGGGAATCTGCCTATATGGCACACCTCATCACTAAGGGTGTTTTATCCAGAAAAAAGGAGGTCATTGTCCCACTGTAGTCATCCCTCAGTAGACCCAGTATAGAATACAACACCCCATTTGGTATGTACCTCTCAAGACATCTCCAAAAACTAGAAAGACTGCAGAAATACCTCACTAAAAGAATCACAGGCCTAAAGCAGATTCCCTATGCTGACCATCTGATAATCATCCAGCTATACTCTGTCACATATCATCTACTCAGAGGTGATCTCTATTTAACATACAAGGCCATGTCAAACTCAGAGCTGTTGGACATGCTACACTTAAAGAAACCCCAATCCCTCAGAGCCACACACTGCAGGGATCCAAACCTTGTCATCGCAAGGAAAAAACATGTTGGAGGCATTGGGTCCTGACGCAGAGACTCCCCAGACTCTGGAACAGACTACCCATACATGACAAGTAGAGTGCCTCTTTGGTCCTCTTCAAAAGGAACCTTGACGATTGGATGGGAGATAGGAAATTCACCCCGGGGATCACGTCAGTCACCCTGCTAGACAGGGGTCCAGGGAAGTAAATATTGTGGGAATAAATAGCCAGGGAATTGTCATGGCTAGGCTTGTATAGGCCCTATGACTGATTGACTATTACCAACCTATGAACCTATGAACCTATGAACTACACTTTCTATTGCCTTACTCTGTCAAGCCTGCTGATGTCATTCACTTTGAAATACACCTTTGGGGAAGAAATCCTAAGCTAATCTTAAGCTAAGGGTAAGCTTTGTGGTGCATGCTGTAACTGCATAATGCTAGTGTGGTATACTAGTTAGGTAAAAGTTCTAATCCAAGATATGGCAACTATGAAACTCTATGTGTTTGTTTGTCTGTGTAGGGATCAATGCTTTTGAGGCCATTCACAGTCACTACAATTTTCATTGCCCTACTTTGGCAGGCCTGCTGATGTCGTTCACTTTGAAATACATGATTGGGGAAGGAGTAGCCCAGTAAGCTCTGTGGCATGTGCTATAGCTGTGTAATGCTGTAGTGTGCTGTACAAGTTTGGTAGGAGTTCTAATCCCAGACATGGCAACTGTGAGACTCTGTGTGTGGGTTTGTTTGTCTGTATAGGGATCAATGCTTTTGAGGCCATTCACAGTCACTACAATTTCCATTGCCCTACTTTGGCAATCCTGCTGATGTCATTCACCTTGAAACATACCTTTGGGGAAAGAGTAGCCCAGTAAGCTCCATGGCATGTGCTATAACTGTGTGATGCTATAGTGTGATATACTAATGAGATAGGAGTTCTTATCCCAGACATGGCAACTGTTAGACTCTGTGTATGTGTGTTTGTTTCTATGTGTAAGGATCAATGCTTTTGACGCCATTCACAGTCACTACAATTTCCATTGCCTACTTTGGCAAGCCTGCTGATGTTATTCACCTTGAAATACACTTTTGGGGAAGGATTAATCCAGTAAGCTCCATGGCGCATGCTATAACTGCGTAATGCTGTAGTGTGATGTATTAGTTAGGTAGGAGTTCTAATCCCAGACAAGGCAAATGTGAGACCCTGTGTGTGTGTTTGTCATCAGTATCTTGTGTGGAGGTAGCTGTGAGTGTGTAATAACAGGACTCATTGTGTAGCGGGTTTTGCAAATTTCTTATATGGTGGGCCTATTATATGTCACAATGTCCACCTTACAAGGACAACAGATCTCAAACAGCAGAGCAGCTGGTGTAGACAATCCATACCCCTACATGTGACATCATGGATTGGGGAACAATATAGGCAACCCTTGTATTTCCCAGAGAACAGTCTCCACCCATGTCTCATACATAAACACATTTGGCTAGGTGACAACCACTGTGTTGGTAGTTCCCTGCATATTGCCCACAGATAGCAACCATGGTGTGATTACAGTGGACTACAGAGGACGTGGCACCCTGTCCCAGCCCTACAATAGGCAAATCATTGCATACAATGGTCCTTTACTATGTTCCCCACGGGATGCCTGCAACAACTATACAGTCAGCAAATGCAACCCACTAAGGAAATACCATGACTTATACACATGCCCTGTATGGACAGATGCCACTAACACCAGTGAATACCTCTATCATGCTGTCAATGTAGGTGCAGGGTCAACCTGGTTTCCATTGCCAGTTCTCACCACATGAGGTCAGGAATGGCACATCAGATGATAACAATTTGTCCACACAACATGCCCCAGACACCCCAGGTACACTTTCACATTTCACAGAACATGCATGTGGGACGTGCACATCCCAGACACCATCCATGTTATGGAATATAGAACTCATATGTGGCAAGCATTGGACAGCACTGGCCACCCATAATAGTAACCCAGATGAGTGGATGGTGAATACAATACCCACCTGTGTGAGCCAATCCAGAGACAACATCCCTGAGCCTCACTGCAGACCATTGTCATGTGGTCTGATGCCAAGGTATACCCTTTGCCAAGCCTTGTACAGCCTTCTGGCACAGTCAAATCAGTCAGCCACTACACACCTGTGAAGCAATGCACCCATGTATGTCAGTACTGGCAAACATGTGTCTGTGTGTGTGTGTGTGTGTGTGTGGAGATTAATGATTTGGATACAATTCACACTCACTACACCTCCCATTGCCCTACTGAAGCATGCCTTCTGATGTCAGTCACCTTGAGATACCCTTTGCCCGTATATTAGCCTGATCACCTCAGTGGTGCATGTGATACCTGCATAATACTGTAGTGTAGCAAATTAGTTAGTTAGGAATTCTAATTCTGACCCTGCCAACTGTGATAATGTGTGTGAGTCCCTGAGAGAGTGAGGCTGTGTCATCCTTGACACCTGTTCTTGTGGCCAGACTCATGTACTACACCTACCTTCTCCCTCCTTTATCACTGTTTCTGATGTCACTCACTGTCAAATATATCTTTGGACAGCTCCTCAGCATGTAAGCTCTGTGGCACATGCAATAACTGCATAGACATATAATAGCAATAAATAGTCAGGCAGGGTTTGAAACCCTGTACTGGTAAGTATGTAACACAAACATAGGTTCATAGGTAGGTAATAGGCTATTGGCCTAGGGCCTGTATAAGCCTAACCAAAATGGTACCCTGGCTTTCACCACCCAAGAAAATTATTTTCCTGTGCCCTTGTCGAGCAGAGCCACAAATGTGATCCCCGGGGTGAATTTCCTATTTCCCATCCAATCATCAAGATTTTTCTTGAAGAGTGCTAATGAGGAGCTTTGTTTGATATAGATAGGTAGTTTGTTCCAGAGTATGGGAAGTCTCTGGGACAGGAATCTATCCCTCCAGCATGTTCTGTTTATTGTGGTGACAAGGTTTAGGTCCCTAGAGCATGTAGCTCAGAGGTATTGGGATTTCTTTAAGTGGAGCATGTCCAACAGTTCTGGGTTTGACATAGCTTTGTATGTTAGGCAGATATTGCCTCTGAGTAGACGATATGCGACCGAGTAAAGCTGGAGTTTTTTGAGATGGTCTGCATAGGGCATCTGTTTGAGGCCGGTAATCCTCTTTGTGAGGTATTTCTCTGGCCTTTCCAATTGTTGTAGATGTCTTGTGAGGTACATACCAAAAGGGGCATTGTACTCTATAATGGGATGATGAGTAGAAGGGAACAGTTACCTCTTTTTTTCCTGGATGAGAAACCTTTTGTGATGAGGTGTGCCACATAGAAGGATTTCCTGACTACTGTGGCGATGTGATTATCAAAGGAGAGACTACTGTCCACCTGTGTCCCAAGGTCTCTTATCACACTTTCAGTGTTAAAATGACAATCCCAGCATTTAAAATTTGGGTCTACATTTCTGCTGACCAAAGTAATGCCCATGTAATCACATCACTCACATTCCCACCCACAATCTCAATTTTCTCATAGATATCCTGTATACATTCAGTTCCAATGCTGCTTTGCTTCCCTGTGTCAACTTTGATTTAGTTTTCCATTCCTGTCAGTTTTCATTTGGGTTGAGATGGTGGGCACAGGCTAAAGTTCACATTGCTTTTTTATGGAAAAAAAGTAATCTAGTTATAACTTCAGCACTGAGGTAAGACTGATGCCAGGGTTGAGGGGTGAGGTCATATAAAAAGTTGAAAAAAATAAATAAAACAGAAAAAACTGTGGCGATGTACTAACGGCTTGATTACTCAATTAGCAGAGCATGTGAGGAGTAGGACTCGAAGAGGGAAAATGTGAGATTCAGGTTTTTTCTACCTTTTCCTTTCCTCTGAGCTTGTGTGAACTTGAATATCGTGTATATAGCGGTCAGGAGTATGGTGTATTACCCCACATTGGAGTGTGCCAACAGGCTTGAAACCTACAAAAAGGCATTGCTTTATGTGTTTTGTAATGTTTGCAGACTCATTTAGGTCGGGATGTGATGTGTGTAGATTTTGAATGGCATGTGATAGTGTGCTGATGATTAAATGGTATAGTATCTATCAAAATTGGCTCCCGTGCTACCATCACCACTGTTATTATTTCTGATTTTTTCACTGCTTGTCTGACTAGTGCATGCATGAAAAGCATTAGTAGTATCTTACTGTTTCTGCTATTACTTTGCAGTGGCTGCTTTTGATACTCTTAGCATTACTGTTTCTGCTGTCATTGCTTCAAACACCTTACAAGCTACAGATGAATGTCATTGGTCAAGATTTTCTGAAAAAGTAAAAACAAAATGGTACTTTTCCGTTAAACCCCTACTTGCACAACAGATAATTTAAAAGAAATAATAATAGATTTTGTTTGTATGACCCATTTATGTCAATGTGTATCTCATGTTGAACAGATTGCATGTATTGGCGGATATATTTGAGAGGTAAAGGGAAGCAAACTGGTTGCACAAATGCTATAATGGCATAATAGGAACATTGCAGTCATGTCAGACTTATGTTTCCATTGTGATGTACTACTGCTACTATTGTTATTACTAATAATAATAATAATAATAATAATAATAATAATAATAATAATAATAATAATAATAATGACACATATCTATTTGGTAATCAGGTAGGATTATTGGATACATGGTTCCTTCTCAGAGGTGATCCAGGAGCAATTTCTGTGTAAGTGAAGTGCTCAAGTTCACATAGTAGGCAGTTACATGGTTTGTGTATCAAACCATGTGCCCAAGGCAGTACAACCCACAACATTAGTCCTCTGCACCAAATCTCTTGTCAGTTGTGGAACATGCAAACCTCAGTCGGTGTTCTTCCTAATAAGACTATTGTGGTCAAAACCAGTGAAAACATTCATTGGTTATTTTTATGGTTAGTGCTAGCACGGTCATTACTGACAAGCATTAATCACTGACACATGGCCAATATGTTGATCACTGTACTGACACATTCCATTTACATAAAAGTTAGATTGACATATATTTATTCACATTAGACAATATTATTTTGATGCATTGACAGGATTTACTGTTATGTAACATAGCTATCATATAACACATATTTACATCACTGCAATGAGTGGCAGACCTTTGAAATGTGTTAGGTTTAGGAGCACAGCTCTTTAATAACAAATAGATGTAGCAGAAGTCCTAATGAGGTACTTCTGCAATTATAAGCCTGTGCTTATATCTTCTGTCAGGATTTTTCCTCAAGTGCTCAGGTGTGTGCATGACATCATGTAGAACTCAACACAATGTTTACCTGTTTGCTCATTGTACAAGTGCTGCGATTCTGAAACATTAATACGTTGAGCACTATATATTATAGCCAGAAGGTGGAAGTAGCATGATACAAGTTCAATATGGAGCATGGATCATCATGGAACTATGGAATACAAACGTGCTTTTGTACATGTAAGTTATTGCTGTACACATTTGTTCCATTATGGCATGACACAGACATGTTACATATTAGAAATTATTTTTTTATCATTATCATTTCTATGTGCTTTCTATAGCAGATGACACATGAAAGTGTTTAGTTATTCTCTGTATCTGACTTTTACAAGATGTCTGCATTTGTGCATTGGCCACCAGTGTGTACTGGCTGTGATAACATCGAAGCAGATGAAACTTGCATGGTGTGAAATTTAGTTTGCTATGTGCCATTGGAATGTCGCTTATATTCAACCTCTGTGTATGGGATCATTTTAGGCATGGTTTGCTGTGTGATTTTTCTGTGTATTGTACAGACGTCTCTTAACAGTTTTGTGTTCTGTATAGCATAATATTCATACAGGTATAATTCTTCAGTGGTGTTCACATGGTTTAGGGGTAATATCAATGTCAGGGTTTTTTTTTTTCTTGGAACATCTATGTTACTGTCAGTCTTTAGGAAAAAAATGCATTATATACCTAGTAGTCACATTTTCATACATGTTATTCTCAGTGCTAGCTATGGTGGAAGATGGTTGCTAATTGCAGTGTTGTTCATATTAACAGGGATATAAGTGAAAAATGATCAGCTTCTGTCTGATACAGCTGCAATCCTCAGTTTATAGTGGTAGAGAGCTCGGTTTTGTAAGTAAACTATGTAATATATACACTAGCCACTTATCCACCTACTCAGTAGTCTCATATATAATGTTGTTAACTGACATGCTGGAGGAAGTAAAGGAGATTAAAGAGCAGAGCCAAAAGGAGGCTGGAGAATGGAAGCATTGGAAGAATTATAAGTAACAGTGATTAAAAAGGTCTGTAGGGGTTTATGTCTATTTTTGGGAGGTTTCTGCCTAACTCCAAGTGATAAGAACTTCATTATAGTGACTATAATGTGATCAAAAACAGGTGTTGTCTATGTTGGTTTGATATCCCAGCTGAGTAAATAATGAAAGCAACTGCTCACACATACTGTGCAAGTGGGCAGTGTGAACAGGAAGTTTAACTATTGTGAGGAAAACCACGTGCTTTTACAATATCATCATCAGCTGAAAAGTAATCGTTATTGGTGGTGTATAAATGGAGATATACGAAACATGCAGAACTTTATGAGAGGTACAAAATGTTTACTGCAAACATCTGCTGTTATATACAGAGGTCAAGTAACAAGTCATGGCATGGATGGAACTTGGTAGGGCATATTTGGAGAGCTGCAATAACATGGCAGAGGAATTATGGCTAGAACTCCAAACAGAAGTGATAATTTATTTGTTTCTACTGTTTAAGCAGCAGTGAGGGTCTGTATCCTCTAAGAAAGGAGAAGCTATAGGTGAGTGAGTGAGCTAGTAAGTGGAAAGTGAGTGATGCAGATTGCTAACAATTTTGGTCAAAAGGATATTTATGCGCTGCATTTAGAAATTCAAAAGGTCCTTTTAGACAATGTATTTATTTCTGCTTTTGGCTATACAGCCTTTTGGCAATCAAGCTTAACTGACTGCTTACAGCCAATGCCTTTTTGTTCCAACTGTTGAAATGACAGACATATTTTAGAGTGACAACAAAAGATGAGAGTCAGTACCATTGCCAGAGTCATCCATGGCAGACAGTCTTTCATATGTCTGTGCTCTGTTTGAAAGGCAGTGTAAAACATATGTTGTCTTATATTATCATAGTTTATATAGTATATATATATATATATATATATATATATATATATATATATATATTGCTCTATATTTACTCTGCATGTTATTGTGGCATAGACAAATATTAAGTGAATAATATGATGAATGTGATCACATATTTGATAGGTGTACATTATGTACAGTCAGTATAATTAACTGGATTTGTAATGAGTCCACCAAATATACAATACTTACTCAAACAGGGCTAATTTTTATTAACCTGAAACTCTAATTAAAGTTTATTATTAGAGTCAGGATCAGTCATTAATGAAGAGTCTGGTTTAGCTGAATTTTTATCCATCATGACTTTTTCACACTGATAAAGGTGGTGATGGTGGTTCAAGCACTGCATCAGTTACATTATTTTGTGCTGTCATGGGCAATGTCAACAAAGACTGGTAAAACCTAACCTCCGACTTTCCACCTAACAGTCTTAATCTTTCTGGCTTCACAACACTTATTACAACTCCTACTAGAAATCCCCAAAATACCAGCCAAAGCTCTACCTTAGCCTGGATCTCTGTCACAAACCATTCTAAATATCCAAGCTCCGGCACTCTCCCAGACACCCTGAGTGGCCATCTGCCAGACTATACCTACAGATCAACCTCCAAAACCCCATGACTTCAAAACCTCCGGCAACCTAACTAACTTCACTCAACAAGAGTTTGTAAAAATACTCCAGTCCCTAAACTGGTCCCCACTAAAAACTCTCTCTTGACAATGCAGTCATGTACTTTAACAAGTTGTTCTTAGACACCCTTAACAGCCTTGCTCATCTTAAAACTAAAATAACAAAAGTCAATCACACCCCCTGGCTCACACAGTCCACAAAAGCATTATTACCAAACAGGGATAAAGCATCGAGGGACTGGCAAAGAAAGAAAAATGAACCAACTTTACAAAACTACAGAAAACTGCATAATCAAGCTAGGAAATCTATATCTATAGACAAACAAACAATATTTTACACAACAATTATCAGACCATAAACTTGATCCCAAAAAGTCTTGGCTCACAGTCACATCACTACCTTCACCATGGTCTAAACAAAATCCTGCCCCAGGAACAAACAAATCCCCTCCAGAAATATCTAAAATGCTGAACAATCACTTTATCAAAAGTCTAATCAGTCTAATCAACAAGCCTAACAAACCCATCAATTTAAACACCACACCTCCCACCGCACTGTCTTCCAAAAACAACCCTACCACACCGCCATTACCAACACCACTATTACTTCGACCAATACCCCCAAACTACATACAGCACCTTTTGAATAAAATAAAACCTAGCTCTCCCTCCATTGACAATCTCCCTACCAATTAACTGAAAATAGCATCTGAAGCCATTTCCTATCCAGTTAGTATTCTCATCAATAGGTCCATCAAAGAATCATACGTTCCCCGCCCTCTGGAAAAATCTATTATAACCCCTGTACATAAAGGAGAAAATTCCACAGAACTATCTAACTACCCCCCCCATCTCCATACTATCCCCTTCTTCAAAACGTTGGAAAAATGTATATATAAGCAACTCCTCGACCACCTTACCCAAAACAAACCACTCACACCAATTCAACATGGTTTCAGGCCAGCACATAGTACAACAGCCACCCTAATCTCACTGACAGACAAAATTGACAAACTATGGACTCTGGTCAACTAACCTCAGCAATCTTTCTTTATCTTTCTAAATCTTTTGACACTGTCTCACACCAAAAACTTTTACAAGAACTTTCTTCACTAGGCCTCTCCCAGCCCTCTCAACAGTGGTATGCAAGCTACCTTTCTCAAAGACAACAGTGTGTCAAATGGCACAACTCCCTTTCATGGTTTCAAAAGGCTCAATTCTCATGCCCCTTCTTTTTAACATTTTCATAAATAACCTCAACGCTGCCTCCTGTCTAAACTCCCTCATCCAATATGCCAGTGACTCTACCCTCATTTCCTCTGGCAATAACATTGAACACCTACAACAAATCTCCAAACCGCCCGTACAACTACTCAGTCCTGGCTTAGCAATGCACAGTTATTTCTCAACAAGACAAAACTCCTCCTTTTCACACCAAAAACACACCAACTGACTTCAAAATATATTCTCTAAATAATACAGTAATCAAAGTAGTTCCACAAACCAAGCTACTAGGAGTAACCATTAATAACAAACTCACCTTTGACTTCCATATCCACAATACTATCAGACACACCACAAACTAGGAATGCTTTATTAACATGAAAACTTCATGGATTCATCCACAAAAATAACTCTAGCTCAAACATTCCTGCTTTATGGTGCCACCAGTACTAACCCACCTTCAAACTAGTCTATAAAAAAAATTGAATCCTGTTGTAAAACTTGCAATTGGTTTGCCATTTTACAAACATCACTGCATCACCCTCAACACTCTTAGCTGGCTAGAATTACCCCAATACCTAAACTACATCCAACTAACTATAGATCTCAAAATAATTTACATATCTAAAACCTGTCCAACCTTAAACTACATACTGCAAATCTACACACCAAACCAGGCACTCCAATCTGAAGATAAACAACTCTTAACTCTTTACAAACCAAACAAAAATGTTGATAAGTGGTTATACTCTTACTCAGTCACTAAAATATGGAATACACTTCCACTTGAAATAAAAACTGCCACAACTGTTACAAATTTCAAATCAAAAATTAAACAATACCTATTCTGCATGTCCTCCCCGCGGTCGAGTAGATGTTCGAAAGACATGCGTTGAATGTGTGTGCCTTTGCTGAAGGTTGGGTGTCGGGCTGGCAACTCAACACCATAAAAACCTACTGCCAGTCATTAGCAGACCGGAGTTCCGCTGTGGCGACCCCTAACCGGGAAAAGCCGAAAGACAAACAACAACAACAACCTATTAAAAATCAAAAAAAAAAAAAAAATTTTTTTTAGGGTTGGGAGGGTGGCCTAATGGTTAAGGTGTTTGCCTTGCAAGCACAAGGTGCAGGGTTTGAGTCTCACAAGGGATAATTGGCTAGGCTTAAAATGGCTCGCAAGGGCAGTTAGCTTAGCACTAATCTATGACTCTATAACTCTAAATATGTGTCCCTGCTCAAAAACTGGATGAATTTCCAGGCTTGTTACTATCACTTCACTCTTCTGCCACTTTAATTCCTTCTTTCATTCTCTTTACTTCTGAGCTCACTCTCACCATCATACCATTAAACCACCCTACACCTTCCTTTCTCCTGTCTGCCAACCAGCTCCATTCCAAGCCCATTCTTACTATCCCCCCACCTTTTCTTTTCCACCTCTTTACCTAATCTTTCCCCTAAAATGACATTTCTATACCATACCTACATGAATAATTATTCCTCATAAGATATACGACTGCTAACTATACTGGCATGTCCATTAATCTGTTTTATTAATGTTAGTAAACTGAGTATTTATGTCACTGAATTTGATTTCATCAGAATGTTTTCAAATCTAGATCAACTGTACTGAAGTATTTTTATTTGGATGCCTTGTTAAAACTTCTGTACTCTACATTGTAACAATGATCTATGCATTACCTGCTTTATTGGAGCTTTTCTTCCTGGGCCTATGCTGAAAATAGGTATTTCTATCCAGTTGGACTTTCCAGATAAATGTCAAGTAAATAAAAATAACATACAGTTAATGAATATGGATAATCTGAAATGATCCTCTCAAGGAACTGGAGAAGAATCAGGCACAGAACATCCAAATTCATTGCTTTAAGATCTCTCTATTTCATCTGTTTTAGAGCAGTAGACCATGGACAAAACCAGAAATGAATAGGTGGCAGCTGTATTAAAAGATGGTTTCTATCATTAAATACATGGTTTCAAGACCAATCTAGAAGACTGAGCCAATTAATGTTTTAATTTATGTACTGCAGTGGAAAAAAACTTAGACGAAGCTGCATCTCTTCATTAAACCTAAAAAATTCATAGACTTCTCACAGGTCTCATCATTAACTTATGCAATGAAATCTCCAGAACCAATTATCTATGGGATTTATGAATTATGTTGATGAAGTAATCCAAGAACTGTGATAGAAATGTTCAAAGATAACTTGATGGATGGAAACATGGAGGAATGTGCAGTTCTTTTTGCCCCAGGACTAAATCAAAGGAGGTAAACCTACCAGCCCCATCCTTCACTAAGTGTCAGGCCAGGTGAAAAACAGACACAGCACTACCTGGGTATCCTTGCCTGAGACTGTGAAGCCACAACAAGATCCTGAGTACTCAACTATGCAGGCCTCTATAAAAAATACCAGATCACACAAAACAACCAAGTCAGATAAAATGCTTGTCTTGTTCCTGATTGAATTTGCATTCATTAATACAATCATAGACAACTAATTAGAGGAACTGATCCTGTTCGCTGGTCAGAGATGCTAGTCTGGTACACAGCCGGTGAATCCTTACCTTCGTGACTTTACATGCTTGAGCAATGTCTGCTTACCCTAATCTCTACATGGAAAACTTGATGAAAGCATGCAGGAAAAGTGCACCGTTAAATTCCTGTCTTACTATTCTTCCCCATCCTGTTCTTTTACACTTAAGGGATAATAAGGGGTTTAATTAGATTGGTGCCAGCAGGGAAAAAAGCCAGTAAAATGTCCAATGGTACAGAGTTCCTGTAGATAGTATCCAAAACACTAAATCACTAACAAAACACTAAATCTGGCAGACACAATATCACTAACTCTTAGATAATCTATCAATATGTACTTACTGTAAAGATGTAAAAGCATAAATGCTGGATTACTTAATAGAAAATGGAAGCACATAAGTCTTCTAATGGTAATGATGTATTATTTCAAGGATATAATACAATAAGGTTTCAAACTGGTGAAACAACTAATTCAATTCAAGCTACTAAATCACTAAAATTCAATAGTGAGTATAAATTAGAAATGGCTGCAGTCAATCAACTATAAATAAAATCACCAGCAGAAGTATTGCGTCTAGGGCATTTGTTGGCACTATCTACTCTGACTTGTATTTTTTCATTTATTTATTTTTTTATCAAACCACAAAAAAATAGACTGAAATGTCATGGTTTGACATCTATTTTGACAGCTGTACCAAGCTCTGGCATAAGGGGATAAAGCACTGACTATATCCCAGATGATCCCAGATCATCTAGCAGCTCAGGTGTTGTAAGAGTTAGGTAAGGTAGTTTGGTAGTGAGGGGCTTACAGTGGAGATGGTGGTCTTGGTCATCTGAGGTCAATGCACAGCAGAGCAAAGTTAAAAAAAGATTAGTTAGCAAAAGCAGTATGCAAATATTAAAAAAAAAAGTTCCACCAGGACCCATCTATGCACTAAAGGTATTTCACTTATTACCACATATTACAGTTAGATTGTGAACATGTGTTTTCCATCTTATTAAATACAAAAGTTCATATCAGACAGAAAAGTGCTGTAGTGCCAAATGTTATTTTTCCAAGTTGCTTAAAAGTACTATATGTTACCTGTTGGTTGCTATAAAGATCAATGTAAAATGTCACAACTCTACTCACAACCCCCACCCCATGCCATAGCTCCAGTCACAGAAGTATATCACCTACCAGAGGAAAATGCAGCATTTCTACAGTATTTGTTGTACTTATGGGGCTGCAATGCCATGATATGAATCCTTAAGTACTAAATTACCATCAAAGTTTAGCATAATTAGGTGGACAGCACTCAGGAAGAAAGTATTTAATGTGTAAAATCCCCAAAATTCTGTCTCATTCACATTTTAAATTAGCATATCATAGGTTTCCAAGAAACAGCTACTGTCCCTGCCTTATGGAATGATGTGAATAGCCTTTTTCGTTACAGTAAATCTATTATAGAATAATCATTGTGATTTGGTATGCTTCTGAGTTTGCTTGGCAGTCATTAACAGAATGAATGGAATCCAGTGATCGTGTATTTAATGAAAATGTCCCTGTGCACTTCTCCATGTAACAGTGCATGGGGGTATATGGAATCATGTATTACATATCATTAAGCAAAGCAGCATGGTAAGCAGTGATGCAGAAAATACTTGCAGCACAGTGACACTTTAGGAGAACTATTGTGGTATTCACTATATGCAAATGACTGTATAATGACATGAAAATGAACATGTTCATGCAAATGTGACTCACCATGTGCAAATGATCCTAATGAACATTGCTGATTAGGTCAGAGATGTATAAATCCAGTGCTTCAAGACAAGCACTCATCTATTCTGGATAACAGGATTTCTCAGTATACAAGAGCTTCACTTGCACTAATATGCTAGGAATAGCAACAGCCTTATCTGAACAGCAAGTGTTAGTAGTTACTCTACCAGCAAGTGCCCTTGATTTTGCATGTTGTCACCCTGCATGTCACAGATGTGTCCGTCAGCAGTTAGCATACCATCACCTCCATGGCCAGTACATTGTTGATCAATACTATGTTGACAGAGACACCATATGGGAGTTAGTAGACCTTTGTTGTTCACACATGGAATCAAGAGGGGATGGGTGGATTGTCCATCCCTGTGGACACATAGATTTGTGTAACACTGACCATCCATACTACAGCATCTGACAGAGAACACAATAAAAGTTTTGCAGTTGCCAGCCAAGCGGATCCTACACTAGTTCCATGAAGTGGTGCTGCAGCATGTGAAGATGTGTTTATGGTGTCCATGGATGGCAGAGAAGAAAACCAATGGAATGTGAGCATTTTAGAGGATAATCTGTTTCCCCAGAGATCCAGGGTCAATTGATTGCACCCACATTGCCATCAAGAAACCACTTGCCACATTTGTTGTTTGGTACATCAGCTGAAAGGGCTGCACTGTGATTTGTGCAATAAACAGGATAATATATACACTGTGGGGGGGATTTAGTAATCCTCTGTGTAGGACGAACAAAGTCCTACTCGGAAACTGTTGTCTAAAAGTATGATGTCAGCGCATCATGCATATGCATGAGGGCATGCTGAGTCAACTCCCAGGCTAACACGGAGCATGTAGGAGTGCAGGGGGTGTGTCAGACTGCCGAGCAGTCCAAATATCCACGCCCCTGCAAGTACCTAAATCTACAAATGTCAGCAGATATGAGCGAGTCCACTCAAATGTCTATATCCCCAACACTACACTCCCCCACATTCAAAAGCCCTGTACAAATGAAATAAAATGTAAAACAATTTTTTTTATTATTCACGATATAGCTGCCCGTATTTGCACATGTGTGCATGGGTGTGCCCATTGCTTAGCTACAGTTAGCAGTTTAGACATCGAAGAGACAATAAACCACTTATATGCAAATTAAGCCCAATAGCAATAGTGTAGTGGTAGAGCCTTTGCACAAAGAGGAGGCATTCCCTGTTCGAGTCCCACCACTCCCCTTTCCATTTTCTGTAGGAAATCCATGCATAAAAAGAATTCCTGACATTTACCTTTTAAATTTTATTAAAATGCATCGAAATGGCCTATGTAGTAGTGAACGATATTTTAAATATATATAAGAAAGTGAAATGGTCATGCATACTAATGAATGCATAAGTAACCTATCTTAAGCAATGTGAAGCACTGCTAAGCAACGTTTACCAATATTAAGCACATTTAAGAATAATTGCCCATAGCTAAGCGCTGGTTTAACTAACGCAATAGCTTTGCGTGGAGCTGCGCATCGCGCCAACTAGCGAAAACCAAACATGTTTGCATGGAGGTGCGCACCACCCTAACTAGCGCAACGTCGGGCAATGTCGGGCAATGTTGGTAAACATAGAGCAACGTTGGGCAAAGTTGAGGAAAGTCGGCTAAACCCAGCCACACCCCCTATCGGTCAGGCCAGTAGTAAAATAAAAAAGCAATGACAGGTCTCGAACCCGGGATAGTGTGCACCATAATCACAGTACTGATCCACTAAGCCATGACAGCATTTGATGTTTATGGACTGTCAACGCACATATACATATGAATCAAAGTTTACCCAGTGCTAAGCAGGTGTGCACTCAGCTGAGAACTTTCAAATCCGGCCAATCACAAATAAGTGCAGGAAATAAGGCATATTTAAGCTCCATAGGTGGGAATACTCACCATGACTGGTTGCAGCACCCATCTGCAGGCAGCAATGGCTGGTGTCAGAGAGGGCTCTCACTTCCGAGCACAACGGTGGGGCATTGAGGAGTCAAAAGTGATGGTTTGGCTCCTCGTCCATCAACATGATGCTAGACTCCTGCAGGGCCAGTTCTAGGGCACGGAATACATAGCGGAGGCCTGGAACCATCTTGCACATGAACTCACCAGTGCCACAGGTGTCCCTCGGACTGGTGAGCAGGTTAGACACCACCATGCAGACCTGAAGAGATGCAAGCAGGACCAACTGAACCAATGGATACAGGAGGCCCGTGGGATGCAAAATGCCTCACCACTGAGTAGGTAGCCATGGACTGAAGTATGTAAAAATTTCTAGTGTAGTCGATAGTATGGATAGGTATATGTCTCAATATCACTTAATTTACTTCACAGCTGCAGGTGTCCGTGCTGCAAATCAGCAAGCCTATGCAGATAGGCTGCTAAGGCTGCGCCACCAGGCAGGTTAATAATTTTCCTGCATGTACTGTTATATAAAATAAGTGAGAGAGCCTGGCTAAAAGTGTCTCAGCCCAATAATAAAGGTATAATAAGGCATGAATAACCTCTCTGCATGAATTGTTATGTAAAATAAGTGACAGAGCCTGAAAAAGAGTGTTGTAACCAATTAATAAAGGTATAATAAGTCCTGAATTATTTCTCTGCATGTATTGTGATATAGAATAAGTGAGAGAGCCTGAGTGTTATAAACCATAAATGGAGGTATAACACATCCTGAATAAGATTTCTGCATGCACTGTAATAACAAATAAATGAGAGTGCCACTAGAAAAGTGTTTAATGTAATTAATAAAGGCATAACACTTGTAGTGTGTCCGTGTCACTTTCTTTGAAATGTTGATGTACTCTTGCAGTATAGAAATAGTAGTGTTGTATTAAGCTCTGTCAGCCCACACTTGGGTAGGCCCATAGAATGAGGACGAAGGAAGTGCCAGTATCTCTTAAGCATATATACAGTCCTCAACTGTAGTTTCAAGTCTGGCATGTATAGGTAAATCTGGCACATGAGTAGCTTGTAATTGTGTGCACCAGAAATGTCAGTGTGCTGCTAGAAATGTAGGGGGCTGTTAAAATATAACTGATAATGTCACCTGAACACATCCAGATATGTAGACATATGAATATAAATAAAATATATAAATACGTAGCAGTAACATCTGCATCCTGGACAGTTTGTATATTAGATACAGGCCAGGTACATAAGGAACTAGCAAAACACATCCCACAATGTAATGGACGTTGCCTAGTGTAATAATACATGTAGGGGATATATACCAGCAGTCACTAGGAATGTAGTGTAAACTATAAGTTCATATAAGTTGTTACTGGAGGTATATTTTTACACCCCACTGTATGTGCATAAACAATGCAATTCCACACCTCACTGGGTATGTGTAATCTCAAAACATTTGTTGAGACATATGTCCTATTGGTTTATAAATATCTGCATAACTTTGATGCATGTGCCCTGTTCAAACACCACAATCTTGGTGGCCTGTTGCCACCATTCATTCCTGCATGCTGTTGGAATGTCCACTGTCGTTCAATATATGCATGTGTTATGCTTGCTGTTCAACTGTTGGAACTCTGGTGTGTTGTGTTAATGGGAATATTACTGCATGCTGTTACAACTAATTGGAATGCTGTTGGCTATATTGTCATTAAATTCACCTAAACACAGAACATATGGAAAGGCCAGTCCCAGCGGACCCACCTGTCCCACCTCAGCTGGCGATGGCACCAGGCACCAGCAGGTCTGGTGCCCAGCCCGAGACCTCCACCTCCTCCATTGGCCCTGTTCCACCATTGGGTGGAAGCACTGCAGGGGATGGGGCGTATCCCCCCAGTGCAAGCATGGCCAGAGGAGGGCCACCTATCACCCTCTGAACGGTCCGGGCTGTGGTGTGTAGGGAGATCCAGCATTCAGTTGCTAATCCCCTAAGCCAGCTCGAGGCAAGAGTGGCGTAACTCACGGTGAGCCTACCCCTCCTACCAGCCCCCAGCAGAGCCACCCTCCGGGCTGTGAAGGTGCAGTGGTGACTGCCCATGGGTGAGGATCTCAGTTCCACTGTTACCATCTGTGGGCTCATGGGCTTGCGATTTCCAAACATCCTTCCCCCCCAATTGAGTTCACCCACCCCATGTGTCATATTCTGCCCCTGTACGCACCTTGTTTGTCTTGTCTGTTTACCTCCCCAACCTACCTCCCAAAACATACCTACTTCCCCTACCCCACATTCCACTCTCACCTGAAAAAAAAAATGGGCAATCTGCTCCCACAAAAGAAATACGTCCCATACATAGCTGCCCATTTTGCACAAATGTCCACTGGACACAGAAACTGAAATTCAATTGGCAGTACAACATACTTTGTTGTCCTCACCCCTCTCTCAGGGGTGGAAGGTGTCAAAATTTCCTCCAAATTACTAGTATATGCACAGCTGTTGCTGTTAAAGAAATGGACAGATATGGGCCTTCCCTACACCCTTCCTGCACATCCCGAGCTGGTTTTCCCACTATCTTTCCCTCTTTGTGCCCCTTTTTCACCACTTTCCTATCTCCCCATTTTCTTTTCTTTCAAAGAAATGAGCGCGGGGGTTAGCGGGAGTAAGCAACTTTAAGCAGTAGTAAGCAGGTTTGAATGAGTGTGTGCGCATGTGCTCTTAGCTAAGTATTGCTAAGCGTCATGCAAATCCACGCAAAGCCGCTTACAACTGCTTAAAAGTGCCTTAGTCACCCTGCATATTTGGGGCCTTGTTCTGCTCAACAGCAAAATAAAATACCACTGTCAGTCTCATACCCCAAACCTTGGACACACTAGACTGCATGAAGTACCACTAGGCCACAGTAGATATACAGCAGGATGTTGCTGAAATATATATATCATGCATCAGAATGTGTGAATGTAAAGGAAAGATAGGAATGCTATAACACAAAACCTGTTCTGTGGAACTTTACCAGCAGTTGTTGTGGAACTGCATTACATGACTGTGATAACAGAACCACACATTCTAGCAGTAAATAATGTTGCAGCAGCACTTCACAACCCCCACACAGTATCATAGCAGGACAACCCCACCCAAATGTACAAAATACCAGTGTGTTCAAGGTAAAGCAAGGATGTAGGTAGGCATACCCAGTACTGTAATTGTCCAGTTTCATGAGCATCCTGTGATAATGTCAACAAAATAAAAAGCACAAACAGTGCAGAAGTGAGTACATTAATATCCACAGTATAGCTGTTCCCAAACAGTTCATGTGCCAAATGAAAACATCTCAATAACTACATATGTATGGCAGCTAATTGTAGAAGTTGTAAAGAAACTCCATACTCCCATGTATCTTGTGTTAGCATTTCTAGGGGTGAGTACAATTCTACATTGTCAACTGTGTACTGGAAGTGGCAACATTCAGGTCTGAGTACAACATACAAATAACTGGCAACACCTTTAGCAATGGTTAGAAGAAGTATACCAACCTTCTGACTTACACAACGGTGTCCACAGCAAACAAGCATGGTCCCCACTTTGGAATTCTGAAAGGGCTACACCTACCTGACTTAGTAATTTATAGCACTGGGTTGCTATGACACTGAGTACTGCAAGTACCACACAGCAGGCTGCATGCAATTGCCAAATGGTGGCCACCAATTGGTACAGAGGCAATCACATGCACATGTGCAGATACCTATAAAAGCAGTCTGTACTTGCTGTCCACACATGCAATCATTCCATTGCTGGTACGGAGGGAGAGAGAAGGAGAAAAAAAGAAAAAGTGATGTAATGTAAAGAAATATAACAAAAAGCGTATATTGAAAACAAATTAATATACTGACAAAAGAAATTATATTGAAAAAAAAATATTGAAAAGAAAATATATTGAAAAAAATATTGAAAAAAATATACTGATAAAAATATATTGAAAGAAAAATATATAGAAAAAAAATGAAAAAATATATTGAAAAAGAAATATATTGAAAAAATATATTTAAAGAAAATATTTAGAAAAAATATATATTGAAATAAAAAATATATTGAAAAGAAATATATTTTAAAATAAAAATCTACTTAAAAAAATATCTTGAACAGTAAAAGATATATTGCAAGGAAAATGTATATTGTGAAACAAATATACCAGGATATATGACAACAAATACGAACACATACAAAGGAAGGATATGTAACAGCTATGTATTTACTGGAATGTAGTAGATGTTTATGAAGAGTACTCTACATAGTTTGAATCATCCATATGTGGCAGCAGTACGTATTGATGCACAGATGCCCTGCATAACTACTGGCATGGGGAAATCAGTGTGTAGCTGTATGCAGTGGGATGTGATGGTGAAATATGTAGTTCAGCATTAAATGTCAAACATCTGATCCATGTTATCTGTGTTCTGTACAGTAGTGTGTACAATGTCTGTTTGGGGTAGTAGCCCATACGGTTATGCAAACATGGATGTGACAGAGTAACAGATGCATGATAGTCATATTAACATGTAGCTTAGCGTTGCCAACAGCTGTACCAGGCTAGTATGCTAATTCAGCATTAGCAGCTATGTATACACCCTCTAATATTACTGTGTGCTCACATGTGACACCTGTTCATGTTGCAGCAAGGCCCAACAGGTCAGCCGTGAGGTACATGTACTTACAACAGTGTGGTCCTTGTGTGTGTATGGAACACACATATGGAGAGATCTGTCCATGTCAGATATATTAGCATCTGTACATGTGCATTGAGCAAGGGACATACTGCAACTGTTTGTGAAAGGTGGAGATATATATATATATATATATATATATATATATATATATATATATATATATATATATATATATATATATATATATATATATATATATATATATTGTTGAAGGTTGTTATGTGCATATTTCTATGTAGGTTGTAGTGTGTGGCAGACCAGATAGCATATAGTGCTGGTATATGACATGTGGTGGTTAAACGCTGTGGGTATGATTCATCAGGTTTGCAGTGTTAGAGCCAGTGAGGCCTGCTAAAGCTACATGGGCTGAGAACACCTTCAATGCATTCCGCACAACACTGTGCAATGTTATGACATAACTGTATACCTCACAACCTTCCGATACTTGATATTCCCACCATGACAGGTGGACTGTATATGTGCCTATATGTATATCTATATGTACACCAATGGATGTTCATATGTATGTGTGTATATAGATATATATATATATATATATATATATATATATATATATATATATATAGAGAGAGAGAGAGAGAGAGACAGGGTCATAATTACTGCAACAGATGAGATGCCTGGTGACAAAGCCATGGACTCAAGTTCAATGTTGACACTGCATTGGCATCCCTCCTTGCAAAGACTCAGTACCCATGAACTACCACATAGGTGGTAGTCTACTTAACACTGAAGGTGTGATAAGAGACCATGGGACACAGGTGGACAGTAGTCTCCCCTTCGATAGTCACAGTGCCAGTCTAGTCATGTAATCTGTCTATGTGGCACACGTCATCACAAAAGGTGTGTCATCCAGGAAAAAATAGGTCAGTGTTCCCCTCTACTCCACACACATAAAACCCAGTATAGAGTACAATGCCCCATGTGGTATGTACCTCACAAGACATCTACAGCAAGTGGAAAGGACACAGACGTTCCTCACAAAGAGTAATACCGGCGTCAAACAGATGCCTTATGCAGACCGTCCCACAAACCCACAACTAGACTGTGTTGCATACCACCTACCCAGAGGTGACCTCTGACTGACATACTAAGCTATGTCAAACCCAGATCTGTTGGACATGCTCCACGTAAACAGATCACAATCTGTACGAGCTACACGCTCTAGGGACCCAAACCCTTTGACCACAATAAACAGCACATGCTGGAGGGATAGATTCTTATCTCAGAGACATCCCATACTCTGAAACAAACCAACTACCCATAGCAAACAAAGCTCCTAATTAGAAGTCATCATAAATAATCCTGGAGATTGTATGGGAGATAGTGAATACACCCAGGCAATCACCTCAGTGTCTCTGCTTGACAGGGCCACGTGAAATGTAATTACCTGTGTGTCAGAGGCCAGGGTAGCATATGGCTAGAGTTCTATAGACCCTAGGGCCAATAGCCTCTTACCTACCTATGAAGTGATACACACCCACATGTACTTCTTGCAATAATCGATATGTGAGGTTGACTGAGTGTGATGGTGAATATGTTGGTGAATGTGTCAGAGTTTGGTATATGTGTGATAGTTTAGTGGGAAACTGTTTCTGTCATGGTAATATGTGTCCTAGCTGTGATCCCAGCAAAAGATGTGTATGCAACTGCTGGGCAGAAAAAGCCGTATGCCATACGGTCTGACGTAGTCCCTTGTTGTCGACTGGGGTGTCCCATTGTAGGCTAAAGCAGTACATGTATGCTTATTGGGTGTTACTGCTGGTGAATCCAACTCCTGTATTAACTGTAGTACTACCTGAAGCTGTATGCCTAAACAGCACAGTATGGTGTACATGCACATTTATTGGAACCACTGTTATTTGTGTTCCCTGTAGTCCTCACAGATTGCATACGTCCGGTATAAGGTCTGGTAACTACTGACACACAGTACTGTAAGGTACACAGGTAAAGGTCACCTGGGTTGCCATACCTTTGTGTCTGTTATGTATGTCTGCTGTGTGTGTGGGTATGCCTGTACCATGGCCTCGGTCATATGTGTGTTACAGGATATAACTGCGTATCTAGCAACATGTATAGTCTAGTACAGCAGTATGCCATCTATATTAATGAATGTGCACATATGTTAGGCAGGGGTCTGCCATCAACGACTAGTGTGGTATACTGGTAATACTGTCAGTGGACTTTATAATCATTGCAATGGATTACATATTTCATGATGCATTAGCATGATATATACCTCCTGTGGCTAGGTGGTGCATTGTGTCACATACAGTGAGCCATGTACTGTTGTATAGTCTAACATACTGTTTTAACTTTGTTGCTGTGCAAAACATAGTTTGATATATGCAGCGTGCCAGGCACTGTCAGGCATCTGTGGGTTGATATGTGGTATTGTAAGTGTGTATCTTCTGACAGCCAATAGGTTGCTATACATAGCGGTTAATTGATATCTGTACTTTAGAATGTTACATGTGCCACATGACTTGCTCACACATATTGTTTCATTGTCTTCCAGGGTAATGTCCCACCATCGTAACCCTGCATATAGCACGGCTGAGGAAGAAGCCATCACAGCGAGCCTGGTGTAGCACTATGCGCTGCTGTTCTCCTGAATGAGCCAGGACCAGCATGAGCAGTCTGCGCTGTGGCAAGATCTTGTCTGTGGGGTAAATGACATAGGCATGCATAACTGGACATATGAGCAGGTACGCCATCACTGCAGTGATTTAATTAGACATGTCCGGCAGCGTGCATCTGATATCCGCAGACAACAGCTTTTCACAGGTGGGGGATAGCCATCCATCCCCCCCTCACCAGAGTGGAGGAGCTGCTCCTGAGCCAGGTGGCTCCTGGCCAACAACAACCACAACAAGTAATATGTATCATCATGGAGGCCGGAGCCACCCAGCAAGTTGACATGGAGAGTGCAGGTAACATGGCATAGCTGTAGAATACTGTTACCTCTATTGGTAGAGCATGGTTATGTGAGATGTGTACTGTGTAGGTAGACGATGTGGTGCCTAGTGTTGTGCAATACTAATAATTAGGAATATAATCTGCAGGCTTGTGACTGTCAACTGCTGTACTGCTGTAAGATTGCAAACACACAGTAGCAATGCCACAGTTGTTGCCACTGACAAAGTGTCTGATATCCTTGTAAGTCCCTCTGGTGTGACAGCAAGGCAGCAAAGCCATGCTGGTGAGTGTGTTATACCTTTAATATTGCTAATTAAATGTGCATGTCATAGGTGAGGTGTAGGCCATGTACACTTAACACACCTAAGCATGACACTTGATGTGCATGTTTGCTGTGAGACTATGCACATCCTAGTAATGTGGGTAGCTGCCTAAAACACATTCAATGCACAGAGCATCCCACACAAGTGTGGCAACACTGTAGTGGACATTGGATAGGCAGAGTCGATACACATGCACACAACATACACACCTTTGTCATATGCAGTACACGTTAACATGCTACACATGGCGTATTCAGACACCCGCTGTAAGGTCGCACTACAGTATCCCAAACCTCATCCACACAGCACACATAATATACCTGAGGGGTAGATGCCTCACATGTGGCTGTGCAACACTCTTCAACACATAACACATTCATGTTAGGCAATGCCCCCTATTGGGCACCTCACAAACCCATGTAACAACTGGCCATGAAAAGGTGAATGTAGCCATGGTACTGCAGTTCAGGTACAGCATGCTATGTGCCAGTCTGGCATACATTAGTAGCCTTGAGTGACCACATGATGCTGCATGATGATGGCTCATGGTACTACACCCCATCCAGTTACAGTGGCTACAGTACTACACATATCATGAATTGCTATGCACCTCAATGTTGTGTGTGTGCAGACATATGCACCTATACACAATATGCATAGCAATCACCATTTGTAGAAAGTGACACACATATGTCTTGTAATGCTATGGGGTGTATAGGTCACATGACACACATTGTGTATGTGTGATGTTTCATGTTGCAGTTGTGTGGTAGCATGCCATGTCATGGCTGGCACTGGCTTGTCCACAATATGTCCTACACTCACCATAACCACTGTGCAATGGCTATGTTGAGCAATGGTATTTCATCAGGTGTACATGCACCACTCATCCTGTGTGTATACATAGCATGCATGTGCTACACCTATGTCCACAATTATCTGCTAAAGACACAGATGCTCTAATCAGAAATGGATATCTATGTGACACACTGATACACATCCAGCCATGGTATGTATACCTGTGACTGATGGTGCACAGGACATTGCAGGGCTTTTAATACCTGCACAGCAATGTTGTGCCCATGTACACATTGCGTTCCAGGGTGAGGCCATTCACTGAACAAAACACGCATGCATCAAGGCCATGTATACTGTTATTAGCAAGGGCTGTCTACACTAACACTGCATGCTGTTGAGCAACACACATCCTGCATGCTGTCACGTTTGATATAAATGTTTGGCTTGTGATACTGTACCCCAACATCACACGCTGTTGAGTATGTTTGTAATTGCTGGTGGTGCTTGTGTGTGTGTGTGTGTGTGTGTGTGTGTGTGTGTGTGTGTGTGTGTGTGTGTGTGTTCTAGTGAGGTGTAATTTTTGTGTTCAAGTGTTCACGTGTGCATGTGTGCATGTTTTCATGTGTTCATGTGTACATGTGTTCATGTGTGCATGTGTGCATGTGTGCATGTGTTCATGTGTGCGTGTATGCATGTGTGCATGTGTTCATGCGTTCATGTGTGCATGTGTGCATATGTTCATGTGTGCTGGCATCATGTACAGGCCGTAAAGTGTGTTTCCTGTCTCCCTCTCACAGGTGCTGATTCTGGGCTGGTTCAGTGCTGCAGGGAAATTGATGTCACTGAGCATGATAGTGATAATGATGATAGGTGTGTTGAGGCACAAGCATGTTTGCCAGGGTCTATCGTTGGGCCACCAATCGACACTACATAAGTGTCCATCCCATCCATGCACACAGTCATACTGCCAATATATCCATCACCAATGCCCTTAGCAGAGGGACAGAGTACAGTTGCCATTGGCCAGGACAGTGTGGTATCCATGGCACATGCATCCCAACACAGCAGCCATACCCAGATGTCTGGAAGGGTACCACATAGGCAGATGTCCAGGGGTTCTCATCGGAGCACTGCTACCCATCATGCCACTGGCAGACGTGCCATAGGTCTAACAACCTCACGCATGTTCCAGGCTGTCATGGAGGCACAGGCACGTATGGAACGGTGCACCAGACAGGGACTGAGGGCACAGAGGGCACATAACACTGCCGTAATAGACAGTATCCCTGACCTAGGTGATGCCATCCATAATTACACTGAAGTCACCGATAGACATTGAGGAGAGACATTAGATGTCCTCTGCAATGTCATGTCCATGTGTCAGGACAGTGCAGGATAGTTGAGTTGTCAACGTGGATGTATGCCAGCAACATCAGCAGCTGGCAGTCACCATGGACGTCCCTCAAGCAACAGCTGCTCCCGTAGTGCCACTACCAGCCCCAGCAATGTTGGGGGTGGGCTGTCCATAGAACGTCCTAGAAGACCACATGCATGTGGCTTTGGACAGTCCCAGCAGGGACCTGGGTCCAGTGTTCATTCATCTACCTGTGGGGAATAGTACCCAGTCTGGCTTGGTACCTGATGGTGTCAGTAGCACCCCTGCCAGGCACAGGTACCGTATCCATGGCCAGAGACGGTGATCTGTAAAGCCTCACAGGTACAGTCTGTGGTTGTCCCACAAATACCCATATGTGGCAGCCACATGGTAGAACTGTGTGCATGCAGACACACACACAATAATCCAGACATCTAGGGCTAACACATACCCACACACATTACATCAACATTGGCCCATACCATTATTCTTGCCCCACACACACACATACACACACACACACACACACACACACACACACACACACACACACACACACACACACACACACACACACATACATGTCAATTAGATGGCTCACTGTAGGCCTCTGGCAGACCAACAACACACCCTGTGCATATGATGAAACCTTTGCCACCTCCTGTCATCTGTAACATCGATGCAGGAACAGGCTACCATGGTGCTGATGCACAGGGTGTCTCTATAGCAGTATAGCAATGCTAGCATGTTGTCAGCAGTAAAGTGTAATGATATGCTTGAAGGTGTAGCTGAGCAGGCAAGATGCATTAAAGCTATTATTGTCATTGTAGTGTTGTTTACACCAATGTTAGTTCCAATTGTATATTGTCTGCCCATGTGCCACTTGGCTGATGTGTGCAGTATTGGCAGCATGTGTTAGAGAGTGGACAGTATGTGTGGGATGTGTTAGCACATATTTGCAGGTGTACAGTTGTGGAAATGGTGGAGGTGCACTGTCTGTATGTAAGTGCATAACATGGGCAGGGTGACATGCTCTGTATTACACAGTAACACTCCATAGTTTCTATTGGTGGCCAGTATGCATTGTACGACACACATTTTGGAACCTGACTACACATGTGTGTATGACATGGTTTGACAATGGCTGTGGGTGATACTGTTACTATCTGTCATTGTTTTGCATTCTGGTAGTATACATGACGTCAATAGCCTGACCATGACCAATCGTTAGATGATGTCTTGACAACTGACACATAGATGTAGGACACACAGCAACATTTGGATCCTTCAGGTACTGTACTATGCCAGTAACCAGTGGTATTCAGCTGCACCCGTTACTGAGACCACTCCTGTTCAGCATATGGCTCTCTTAGGTACAAGCAATCACAGTAGGCATATGTCTGCCCATGTGTGCTAATGCATACTGTGGCCTATACTGCATTCTCCAGGTGACACACACATCCTCCACAAGGTATCATACAGACAGATACCTGTTGTCAAACCCATGCTGTAAAGCTATAGGCAAAACTAAACATAGTCATCCACCTTTACGGAGCATAGTATCCCCACAGTACCACATAGGTAGTAGCCACCAACATGATGAACAGGTAACGATGTGTACATGCAACCTAGTGTTACGTCATCCCTCCTTTGATAATCACATTCCCTGAGGTATTTTGAAATCCCTCGGTGGATCACATAAGCAATAGGGGGTCTACATGCATGTCCACAAAGGTTGTTGTACACCTATAATGCATAGTCATCATTGACAGACTCTGCTGCGTTTGAACAGGTCTGACATAAGCCTCGGCCATAAACCCTCACTCAGACAATTCTACAGAAACTGTAATGAGTGTGTGTGACACAGATGACCTAGGCCAGGCATCACTGCAGTGGCTGGCCTTGTCACAAGCATACAGATGTGACCTAAGGTCTGTGAAGCAGTAGCACAGTTTGGCAAAAATGACAACTGTGTACTTGGATAAAGCAGAGTTCACACACATGCAATAATTGAGGTAGCATGTACATATATGTATTTGCCTCACAGCTACCTCACATGTGCAATGCCTACGGATATGTCATACGGTGGTAAAAGCAAAACCCCCAACACATTGACCAACACTGTCACACACATTCACCAAGTGCAGGATTCAAACCCCTATCTAACTACTTCATGATACTAGAGGAGTACGCATTAACACGACGCATTATACACATTACTAGGGGGTTCTCTTTTCCACAGGTATATTTGTAGGATGGTGACATCATCAGACTTGACAAAGATTGGCTTACCACTTTTAAGGTGTTTTACTACTCTCCTAAAAGGTTGCTCCTTCCCAAGGAGACCACACACAAACAGTTGTCAAGTGCAGGATTCAAACCCCTACCTACTTCAGGATACTAGAGGAGTACGCATTAACATGACGTGCTATACACAGTACTGGGGGTTCTCTTTTCCACATGTATATTTGTAGGATGGTGACATCATCAGACGTGACAAAGAATGGCTTAACACTTTTAAGGTGTTTTACTACTCTCCTAAAAGGTTGCTCCTTCCCAAGGAGATCACACACAAACACACACACTTGTCAAGTTCAGGATTCAAACCACTACCTAACTACTCTATGATACTACATACATACACGTTTACACATCGTGCTATATACATTACTGTGAGTTATCCTTTCCACATGTTTATTTGTAGGATGGTGACATCATCAGACTATACAAAGTGGGTTACATTAGGTGACATTAGGTGGGCTACATTGAAGGAATGTCTAAACACTTTGGCCATGTCATCATCAAAGGGGAATTTACTATCTACCTGTGTCCCCAGGGCCATAATGACTTTCTCTGTACATACTGGATTACCACCTATGTGGTAATTTGTGTGCACTTTGTTGTACCCAAATAGGATGACTATGCATTTATTGGCATTCAGCTTGAGGGCATTGTTTTGACACCAGGTATCTGTCTCTGTAAGACACTTCTGGAGGATGTCTGTGTTAGCTGTACAGTTGATTATGGACCACAGTTACCATTCATCTGCAGACCTGTTCAGCCATACACCTCCCATGCTTGCCTGTACCTCTGAGCAGTATCTACTGAACAGGTGGGGTCCCAGGATCAAGACCTGTCGGATGCCATTTGTGACTGGCTTAGAGCTGGACATGGCACCAGTAACTCTGAACATGTGTGTTTGATCTGTGAGCCACCTGGCCTCCCATCCTGTGACATAGCTGTTGATGTTCCAGCTGGTACGCTTGTCCATGATGACAGAGTGGGGAATGGTGTGGAAAGTCCTTCATGTGGTCTGGGTGGGCTGTGAGGACTACTTTCACCTCCATCTATGTCCTTGGTAACTGTTTGACATAAGTCAACTAGGTTTAGGAGGCAGGATCTGACTTTAACAAGGCAAAGATGTGGAGAGTCCAGTGTCTGGAGGTCTCCAATGTCTCTGTTTATAGGTTCCATGACAATTTGCTCAATAGCTCTGTAGACCAGTCTGAGTAGACATATTGGGCAATGGTGTCCATGTTCTGTTGTGGCACCCCCTTTGTGGAGCTGGATGACTGTTTGTGTATGCCATTCTTTGGGTACATAGCCTGTGGTACACTTGTGTCTGGACAGTGAATGTAGGTGAGGGTCTAATTCCTCATAGGCCTAGTGTAAGATGCAGCCTGGGACACCATCCAGTCACATTGATGCTGTGTTCTTAGCTTTGGTGAGGGCTGTCTTTACCTGCATGTCCATGACGACTGGGGCTCTGCATCCTTCTGTGATGGACACAGGCCCTTTTGGGGGTGATGGGGAGGTTTACATTGAACTTGTCCCCCTGGATGTGGGCAATAAAAGTTGATTTGGTGTATTTCTTTCCTTTTTTCAGTAGCTGACAGCATATTTGGAAGTTGACAACTACATGTCTGGTATAGCTACCGAAGGCTTTGTGATTGTTATTCTTACATTCCTTGGCTATTTGTCTTTAGAAACTGTCCTTGAATTATTTTATGAGCGATCATTGTTTCTTCCTAATAATGATCAGTGATGTCTTTCCTTTAGTGAAGTTGGTTCTATCATGTGTTCGTTTCCTCTTTCTGTTGTCTAGCTTATGTATGGGCAACAACCACATGATTGTTGTCCTATTTTTGGAGGCGTGCATCTTGTTTTTATTTGTGATGTCTCATTCCATACATCCCTGTAGATGCTCATAGGATGCACTTGTAAATGATTCTGTAGATTGTATACCATTATCCTATAGCAAAAGTGCTTTGGAACGCTCCACTTTGGTCTTGGGAAGTGTGCAGTTTGCTTTTGCAAATGTCTTCACAGTAGTTTCATTGACTGGGTGGGGGGGCTGGATGTGGATGTCCAGTGTGATTACTTCATGATCTGATATTACCAGCGAGGGTTTATTTCTGTAGTAGAACACTGGTATCCCATGTTGGTGATGATCATGTCCAGTATGTTGTCACCTCTAGTGGGCATGGTGACCAGCTGTTCCAGGGTGTTAGGGTTTTTAAACTCTAGGAAACATTGGGCAAAGGACATTGTACATGACTAATTCCACCACTCACTGTTTGGGTAGTTGTAATCTCCTCATATAATGGTGTTTGATAGGACCTTTATACTTTCCACTGTTCTCTGGAATAATGAGTGAGGTTCCTGAGACAAGATACATGATCTGTAGCAGGCTACAATCTGATGGGCAGCTTTGGCCAATGTTAGTTGCACTTGCATGGTCTCCTAGGCCTCATGCTGTGTCACTGATCTGAAGGTGTGGGTATCCATAAGGTAAATGGGTACACCCCTTCCTTTTGTATTTCACTCGTGGTTTTGGTTCCAAAGGTCAGAGGGATTGTGAGTGTTTTATGTGGAGCATATCCAATAGCTCTGTCTTTGACATAGCTTTGTATGTTAGGCAGTGAACACCTCTGAGTAGGCGATATGCAAGGGAGTATGGATGGAGCATTTTGAGATGGTCTGTGTATGGCATTTCAGGCCGCTAATGCTCTTTGTGAGGTGTTGATGCTGGCTTTTCAGTTGTTGTAGTTGTCTTGTGAGGTACATAGCAATGGTGGCATTGTACTATATTAAAGTTCTAGTGAGTGATGAGTAGAGGGGAACATTGTCCCCTTCTATTCTGCATGAGACACATTTTGTGATGAGGTGTGCCACATAGGAGGGTTTCCTGACTACTGTGGGAATGTGATTATCACAGTTGTATCCACTGTCCACCTGTGACCCAAGGTCTCTTGTCACACTTTCAGTGTGAAGTATACTACCACCTCTGTTGTAGTTCTTGGTTAAAGAGTTTTTAACAAAGGGGATGACAATGCACCTTTTGGCATTGAGCTATAGCCCATGGCTTTGACAGCAGCCATCTGTCTCAGTGAGGCCCTTTTGTAGGATGTCCACATCTTTTGTGTTTACAATTATGGCTCCAGGTTTGCAGTCCTCTGGAAACGTCAGCAGCCACAGACCTGCCATGTTAATGTTTACTTCAGGGAAGTAGATACTACACAGCCTGGGAAGTTATCTGGTCCCATGGCTGCTGTGATACTGGCTTTGGAGATTGTTTATTACCTCTGCGGCCGTGATGACAGCAACTTTGCTGTCTTCTGTTATAGAAATGTGCTCTTTCATGGGTGAGAGGGGGGTAAAGTTAACAGTGATCCTATCTGCCAGGATGTTGGCAATATCAGTTGGCTCTCTACATTTACTGCCATTGAGCTGTAACTCAGAACAGATCTGAGTGTAACCATGACATGAACCTGTCTGTTGGGCAGAGATCTCCTGAGTAGACAGTATGCAACAGAGTACAGATTGGGTTACATTCAGTCTTGTTGCATGGGGCGACTATTTGAGGCCAGTAATCCTCTTGTTAAGGTACTTCATTGGTCTTTCTAGCTGCTGAACGTGCCTAGTTGGATTCATCGCAAGTGTGTTGTGGTACTCTCTGACAGGTCTGATGACTGCTATGTAGTGGGAACCTCCTTTCACCTACATGTACAGACCTTGGCAGTTTGTGTGTACACATAGCATGATTTTCCAACCACTCTGTGAATGTGTTTCTGGAAGTAGAGATGACTATCCACATTTGTCCATAGATCCCTTATTATCACATCTGTATTTAACCCAAGTGTGTGAGCATGCCCAGTATGACCTTTTAGTATGTTGCTGCCTGTCATTTCCTTCATTTCTTTAAGTATGTGAGCATGCCCAGTATGACCTTTCAGTGTGATGCTGAATGGAATCCACTACATTTGTTGGAGTTTGTGAGCACGCCTGGTATAGACATTTATACTATATGTGTATGAAAAATCAAGTTGTATTTTTACAGCAGTGCTCACCTTTGTGTCATAGATCAACAGGGATCATGCTGTGCCTGCAGGGCTTCCATGCAACACTTTGCATAGACTTATCAACATTTCTACATACAGGGGTGACAGCTATTATTTGTATATTTCTACCCGGGGGCACACCTGGTTGTTACTGTGGGTGTACATAGGATGTGGGTTTCACCTGACACTTATACACATTTGCTATGCCTGCACTGCTATGTACAGGACACCATTTCAGTCTGTACTGTTGCCTATCGTAGTGGCTTGCGGCATACTACTGTACTACAGATGTTAGCGTCCAATGTCACGTATATTACACTGCAATTTCATAGCCTACACAACCCACATCACACCGCCTAGCCTGATGTTCTCTGTCTACATAGTTGTGTGGGGGAGATTACCCATTTTCCTCTTTAGGGGCATAATACTGCATTTCTTTGTGTTTGCATTAGTGTACAATTGTCCTGCTGTGTCTGTGCCACTGAAATGCTATCATTGCTTAGTGGTCCAGTACTGTGACTATAGTGCACAGCATCTTGGGTTCGAGGCCTGCCATTGCTTTTTATTTTCATGCTGGGCAGACCAGACTGCTTAAGGAACAGTAAAGCAGACATGAGCATGTTTAACTGACTTTGCTCAACTTTGCCCAACCTTGCCCGATGTTGAGCTAGTTGGCACGAGCAATTTTGTTTACATATACTAGATATTGGTAAAAGCTGCTTAACACTGCTTTATATTGCTTAAAACATGGCAATCATGCCTCAGGTGGTGCTGCAGGGCTGCCTATGTCAGATGCACATACTACACTCCCTATACATGTTTGAAAACAGGTAGTGTCAAGTTAGGCATCCCTATTATTTTATGTGCGAGTCAGAGGGAGGTATCATTTCCAGGGTTCCTACTGAGCCAGTATATGTGCTATGCGTTGCCTCTTTGCCAAGACCAAGGCATACTGGGCACGCATCCTTCTGCCTACTAGGGCAGGCTCAGGTTGTTCCTCCTCTGAGTCACATTGTGCCTGTGCAGGCCTTGGCAATGGTGGAGGGCTGTTTGGCCCTGCCCCATGCTGTTCCTGCTGCAGCTAAGCTATTTTCACAGGATCATATTGTGTAGCATGGCACATACCATGACAATTTGGGTACATGTAGTTGGTGAGTACTGCAAGACTCCACCAGATGTGTCCAGGCAACGGAACCGTGACTTGAGCATCCCAAACACACGCTCGATTACATTTCATGTTTGTGTGTGTGCCTCATTATGGAGTTCTTGTTCAGGTGTTTGTGCATTTCTGATGGGTGTCATCAGCCACGGCTCTAGTGCGTATCCAGCATTCCTCACTAAGTGACCGTCAGGGATGTCCCCATTGGCAAATGTCTGGTACAGCTGCGACAGATGCCAGGTATGGGAATCGTGGTAGCTTCCAGGGCAGCCAGCACACACATTCAGTATTATGCCCTGGGCATCACACATGACCTGGCAGTCGACGGAGTGGAAGCCCTTGCGGTTGATGTAGGCCCAACCCCGGTCACTGGCTGGTGCTTTGATGTGTATGTGCGTGCAGTCAGTTGCACACACTACCTCAGTGTATTCTGCTATTTGATGGAAGAGACGCATGTTGCTGGCCAATACCTCATGGGAATTGGGGAAATATACATGATCACCGACATGTGCTGACTTGGCATTCAGGAACTGGTGCAGTACCCTGGATGCTGATGCCTGCAAAATCCCCATCATATCACCAGTTGGTCTCTGGAAGTTACCTGTTGCTTGTATTCTTAGGCCAACACATACCTTGGTTTCCACTGGGATGGGTTCCCCTCTGTTGGTTCTGTGTGTGAGGCGTGGCCTGCACAGCTCAACAATTTGCTGCAGGAGCTCTCTGTCCACTCTATAGCGCTCCACTATCTCCAGCTCATGTAGCCCCTGGTAGGTAACCCTGGGTCTGTACACTCTTTTCTGTCTCCTCACTGTGGGTTGCTCAGCAGCATTCGCAATGGCACCACCCTCAGCATCTTGCACATGTCGCCTTATAATAGCAATGGCAGCCCCTACCATTTTTTTGTCTCAGTTAAGCTTTTTAAGTTTTCACTTCTCTTTGTAGACTGCAGTGTTGCAGTGTTTCTGAGAAAAACATGGGGGAATGTTGTTTGCAGAGTTTTAAATGCTGGGCTGGGATAGGCTAGTGTACTGCCTGTGTAATTGGCTGATTCTGATTGATTTCATCTGGCAGCTCTACTAGTTCTCCTTGGTTAACTTCCTACTACTTCCTTTCCTTCCTTTTCCCATTTCTGTTTCCACAGGGGGCAGCGCCGCGCAAACAAGTGCAAACATGCACACACGCAGCCTTACACAGGCTTACATGGGCTTAGGTGGGTGCACATTTGTGTATACATGCTTAGACAGCCTTACACAGGCTTAAACGGGTGCACACACACGCACACAGGCTTAGACCAGTTTACAGGCGTGCACACGTGCGCACACAGTGTAAGCAGCTTTGCAAGAAACTTCAGTGATAGCCATGGCGTACACTTTCGGTTTCTGGGTTTCAGTTTAGACAACTGTAGACATGCCTCTTCCAGTCCTGAGTACCTGACAGCAAACACATGCCACTCTGCTCTCATAAGCTTACAGTCTTTTTGATACATACCCCCTCATGATGTCACCTATCTTCTATTCTGTTACTCCCCTAATCCTACTCTTACACTCTAGGGACATGGTTCACATGGCAGGGAAATTTGGGATTCACTATCCTTATACTCATTTGCATAGGATTGCCTACTAATGCTTAGTTACATCTCTCAGACTGAGCTTCCCCCATTTGCAACCACTACTCAGTCGCCATGTTGTCTTCAGCCTGCCATTCACCTGCATGGCAGATGAATATTTTGAATAGAATACCTATTTGTGGCTTTTACTTTTTGTTTTTAGGGTTTTTAGAGCACTGCGCGTTTGCGCGGCGTTGCGCTACGCTTAAACATCGGAGATCGAGGATAAAAAAAATATATGTTTTTTAATTATTTTGCAATGGATAAAAAATGCCAATGGCCATTTATTTGGCCATTGGCATGCTTCCTCAACTGGATGCATCCTTTATTTGAAGCTGTCTAAGCTCCGTTTTGCTATTTACAGAACGGTACTCAGTTGCCAACCGAGTACATTTCTGCAAATAACACTACTCTTACTCGGACAGGTTAGTGTTTCCTGGATCGCAAATTTACCTCATTTGCATAGCTTTCAGCAGCAAATGAGGTAATTTGCATAAACTAACACTGTCCATGCAAGAGTAAGTTTAGGAGGTCTCTTGCACGCCCCTGCCCGCTGTTCCTGGATCGCTCGGCAGACATGTTGGCTTGCTGGAGTCTTACTCTACTCTTAGACTCCATGCAAGCCTTCATGAATCCAGCCCTGTATCTCTACAACATCCAGAGAATTCATGTGACTATCTCTGTTATGGACCACATGCAACCTCTACCAGCATGTTATGCATGGTGAGTCTGAATGTTCATTTAGTTGGTAGTTGTACTTTTTGTAAGATACATAGTCCAGGATTTACAGTTTCCATTTAAACAAGCAGCGGAACTCATACTGTTGTCCACAGTTGTGTGTTGCAGGAAATTCTGATTATGTCTTAGGACCATGGATGATGACCCCCCATCTAAACCTCCTTGACCTTGGCTAAGATGGTGTGAGGGCTGCTACCCCAGCTAGAGAGAATTTTGTAAATAATTATGTGTCAATTATAAATACTGCTGTGATCTGTATGCCTGTCTTAAAAATGTAAGAAAAATATATGGCATGTTAAAGTTGTATGTTGTGTACTCAGCTTCACGAATGTAACCACAGTGAACCCTGCTTGAAAAGAGCAGAAATGTGTATAAACTCTATGCCTATGTAAATGCATGTTTCACAATAAAATTTGTGATATACAGAATTAACACTCAAATAAAATAAGTTGATAAGTAAAGAATTTACAATGTGTTATAAAAAGTTAATCACTCAGTTTCTGTGAATGAGACAGAATGTCTAGAGTTGTAGGCTTTCCTATTGTTTGAGACAGAGATAATTATAGGTTTCAAGGGTAAAGGTGTTTAAAAGTTTTATGATTTCCAGTTTCAGGCAAGCTTCTAAGACAGAATTGTCAGCTTCTGAGACAGAAGGATTTTTAACAGAAACACGTCAAAAATGTTAAGTCCTGCTAGCCTGGGAAATGAGGCAGAAGTGACAAGAATGATGTAATCTGGGATGTCCCAGCAGAAATGATTGTGAGTAATTTAAAAACTCTCTCTCAGAGGAAAGTCAGGGCATTTTGTATCTTATTCTGGATCTGATAACAACTCACCAGCACTTGTCTTGCTCATAGTATGTATTAGATTACAGTGTGCCAGGCTTTCCCAGGTGTGTGTATATAAATCAAATCTGAAAGTGAGTGTGTGTGTGTGTGTCTGTCAGCTACTTGGGCAGGGACACAAAGCACTGGTGGGACAGAAAGAGTGCTAGTAGGACTTGGCTTGGAACCCTTGCTAAGTACACAGCTCTATAGCTGTGCCAGTAGTGAATCGTATTGGGGATCTGGAGAGAAAGGGAGAAACCAGCCACAGACTGGCTGTGATCTCTGTGCTCTTAAGGGAAATTGTACTTTACTGTAAACTTGTCATCTTCCCAATGTGGATGTCCCTTGCTGGTGCTAGTGGTGATGATTGTGGCACCTTGCTTACTGGGCCAGTGTACGGGCATCACATATTAATTGTTTGGCAGTAGTGGGATACCCACACCACATATTAATTTTTTGACTGTGGTGAGATAGCCACATCACATTAATTGGCTTGTAGTGGTGTGGATATTGAATCCCTGTAGCTTATGTACAGTGATCACTGAAAGTGTTTTTGTACTCTAAATCAGCCACTCAGTGAAGATTCAGAGTTCAGATCACAACTGTTTTATTTCTTTTGTTAGCTTAGTTAGTCAGGGAGAGTAGGCAAGCATGTTATTAGAGGAGTACAGTAAGCTGACAAGGAGCCAATTTGCTGAGATGTGCCAGGCTATAGGACTGGTACATGGAAACCTGACTAAAACAGATATGGTTACAGCTTTGCTCATAGCTGCATCAGAGAATACCAACCAGGAGGACGATCAGACTGGCCATGGTGATGTACAACACTCAGAGAATGGACAGCTCAACCTTTCTGCAGAGGACTTAAAAATCCAGCTGGAGCTAAAGAAACTTGAGATGGAGGCCAGGCATTTGGAAACAGAACCAGATTGAGATGTCTATAGGCTGAGGAGAATGAGAAACTGCTATGCCTGAAAGCTGAGGAGAAGGAGAGGCAGAGGCAGCATGAAAAGGAGATGCTGACTCTTCACCAGAGTCATGCAGGTAATGTGGAAGGGAGTAACTGGACCCCAGAACAAAGGTCAGCAAATTTCTTACACAATTTATAGAAGGGGATAATTTTGAAAGTTTCATTCATATGTTTGACAGGGTATGTAAACAGTATAATGTTAACCAAGGGCTCCATGATAAAGCTGTAACTGTTTTGTCTAAACTGTCTGATCAGGACTTTTTAAATTACAATGTTGTAAAGAACTGTTTTTTAGAATCCTTTAAGCTAACACATGAAGCGTACAGGGAAAAGTTTTGTGAGTATAGATGCAAGGCAGATGAAAGTGTTTGTGAATATGTTGCTGAATTAAGCACTTATTTTCATAGGTTGCTGAATGGATGTCAGGTTGCCAGCTTTGAAGGGCTGGCAGACCCTTTGGTGAGGGAACAAGCCCTTAGCACTTTGCCTGCGGACATGAGGATCTGGTTAGCTGATAGATAATGTGCTACTTCAGATGAGTTGGGGAAGAAGGGAGACCTATAACTATTAAGCAGAGCATCACTACACTGGAAAGGGACACCCAGTGCTGCTTATGGATCTAAAGGAACCCATGGTGGGCAGTCCAGACTACCCCAACAGAATCTGCCAGTAGCATGGGAAGCCACTAGTCCAGGTACACATGCAGGACCTATAGTTAAATATTTTGAATGCAACCAGTGGGGTCATGTGGCCTATAGATGTCCACGTGGCAAGGTGGGGAACAAAAGGTGAGGGAGCCAGTAAGTGGGAAAGACAAAATGCCAATAGAAGGTTGCCTTGTGACAACAGGGGCACCAAACTACCATCCTGCAGATGTCCTGATGGGGAAGGATTTTGATGAGGCAGTACCATGTGTTCATGCAGTTACACACAGTCAGGCTTGGAGACAAGCATGTGGGTCTGGTAGCCTGGGAGAGACCCAGATAGACAGACAGCACACTTGAAGCCAGGACTGGTGAGGTAGTTACTTCAGGGAGGGAGCTACCCTGTAGCAGTAAGACTGAAGGTGATCCGCAGCTGCTTGGGGGATACTGATGGTCCCTTGGACAAAGTAACTGCAAAGGTAGAGGTGAGTAGTAATACCCAGGCTGACAGTGAGGCACCGCTGTCAAAGGATACCAGACATCCTGTGGAAGGGGAGCTGGGAAGGGTTGCAAAGAGACAGTTGAGACAGGCTCATCTCTCAGACCCTACATTACAAGGCCTGAGGCAGGTAGCTAGTGAGGCACCTGATTCTCGAGGAAAGGTTGAATCTATATATTGGGACAAAGGGTTACTGTATAGAGAATGGACTCCTGAGGGAGAGCTAGAAGGTGAGAGGATACAGTAGTTGGTAGTGTCTAGAGACTACTGTCTGGCGCTTCTAGCCATAGCCCATGCTATTTCCTTTGCAAGTCATATGGGCATATAACATACAAAGGGACGTATTTTGATGAACTTGTATTGGCCTGGAATTTCTAGAGATGTAACAGGGTACTGCAGAACCTGTGAGCAGTGCCAAAAGTTAGGCAAGGTGGGAGATATGGTGAGAGCTCCTTTGGTGCCTTTGCCTGTGATTGAGGAGCCATTTCAGAGGGTAGCTATGGATATTGTGGGGGATCTGAGTACCCCAAGTTCCACAGGGAAAACGTATATCCTAGTGGTAGTAGATTCTGCTACCAGGTACCCTGAGGCTGTAGCTCTGCCCTCTATTGAGTTGAAAAGGTGGCAAATGCTTTGTTAGAGATGTTCAGCAGGGAAAGTTTCCCAGAAGAAATCCTGACTGACTGAGGTGACAATTTCATGTCAGACCTGCTGGCTTGTCTGTGGAAGTACTGTGGGGTGAAGCACTTAATGGCCACCCCCTACCATCCCCAGATTAATAGTCTTGTGGTGAGGTTAAACTTACCCTCAAGATGATGGTAAGGCCATTTGCAGATCGGTTTAAGAGGCAGTGAGACAAATATTTGCCCCATCTGTTGTTTGCTTACAGTGAGGTTCTTTAAGATTCCACAGGTTTTTCACCCTTGGAGTTGCTATATCATCATGGGGTGAGGGGACCTCTAGATTTGATTTGAGATGAGTGGGAGGGTGAGTGTGAATTCCATAATGAGTCTGTTTTGGCATATGTTCTAAACCTCAGTTCAAGGATCAAGCCACTCATAGGCTTGACCCAGGAGAACCTGTCAGAAGCCCAACAGCAGAAAATGGTCTGGTATGATAAGAATGCTTGAGCTACAGAGTACAGACACAACAAACTGCAGGCAGCTTGGGAGGGACCCTACAAGGTGGTAAGGAAGTTTCTAGAAGGCCAGTACTTGCTTGGGCTAAAGGGAAGTCTTCATGTTCACCAGTGGGAGTGGTTAACACTGAACAGCCTGCCTGTCCCTGGAGGAGTGGTTACTACCTAGAAGCTGTAGTTTTATTGGCCATTTTGGGTCAATTCTAAACTCCTTGATCTCTCTCTCTCTTAAAACCCTACAACTCTCTTTTTGCGCAGTGTTGCGCACTGAGCAGCGTCAGGCAGCGCCGCCTAAACAGGTTTAAACTATTCCAGGCTTCACAAAGTCTGCTCTTCAGTTTTTCCCTTAGAACTGTTCAAACTCTCAAAGTAATCACTCTATTCTCTTTCTAAAGCCCTGCACTTGCTCAGCTCTTATAAGGAAACACTAACTAACTAAAGCACTACACCCTCCTTGACTTCTCATAAGTATTAGACTCCCGATTGGTCCTTCCTGATCAAGTGAAAAATCAGTTCCCTTCCCTAATCTGATCAGTAAAAAAACAGTTCCCTATACTAATCTGGTATGTCCAAGAGTCAGTTTCAAGGTTACTCTCCAGTCCAGCTGGTGAATCTGGGAATTTTGAGGCAATGTTACAATTGCCTTATGTACACAGACAACCCTCTCCTCCTTCCAACAAACTCTAATACATGTGAGAGATGCAGTTACACAGCCAAACTGGAGGCAGAGCTCTCTCAACCCAACACTGGCACAGTCAGTCAGGAGGGAAAGGTAACCACCCACACCACAAATCCAGTCTCACACAGACCTATTGCATCTGCATACCCAACACATAAACACACAAAAACATACTCGGAGGCTCTAAATAAAAATTTGCCTAAACAGCAAAGACCTCCTAAACAGATATCCAAGCAACAGCCACCCCTCCTCAATACCCACAAATCACATATCTCACAAAATCAGTGTGCCTCACAGTTACAGCCCTTAAGGCCAAACAACACACCAAATACACTTGTTATAGGGGACTCTATTGTCCGGCACACTGACATCCCGGTCATCAGACTGAAAAAGGAGAAGGTCACTGTAAGCTGCCTGTCGGGTGCCAGGATCCACCACATAATGCAAGCACTCAGGTCACTCCAAAGTAAGTACAAGTATGACTCCGTCATTGTCCATGCTGGTGTGAATGACCTGAGACGTACCTCCCTGGACTACATGAAAAGAGACATAGAGGAGCTCTCTGACCACGTAGCCCAGGCTGGTAAGACCCTGACCTTGAGTAGCATCTTGCCCTCACCAAGAATGATGCCACAGTATAAAGACAAAATGATCAGTTTCAACAATTGGCTAAAGTATTGGTGTCATTCAAAGGGGATCCAGTGTCTGTCAGCCTGGGATGACATGCTCAACAAGCCACTTTGCTTCGCTAGGGACGGCTTGCACCTGTCACCCTTAGGCTTTCGTATACTGGCCAAGGCTCTTGCCACCCCCATAGTGCCTTTTTTAGGCAAGGCTCAAAGGACAAACCCACCTCCATAGACAACCCAAAGATAAAAAAAACTAAAGGTAATGCTACTCAATGCCAGAAGTCTAAACCTCAAGAGGCACGCACTCGAGACTCTCTTCAGTATGGAGAAAATCGATGTCTGTGCAGTAACAGAAACCTGGTTCAAGGCTCCTGAGAGCACCCCAGCACTACCAAGTTATAACTCATACCATGCGTTTCGGCCCCAAAACTCGGACTGAAGCACAAAAGGAGGGGGAGTATCTATATTCATCAAAGATACCTACACCTCCAGGATAGTGGCACTGCACGAAGCATCGGAAACCATCCATGTGCAACTAACAGCGGGCAAAACTGCCTTTCAGTTTGTAGCCTGCTACAGAACACCCTCCCTATTACAGGAACCCCACTTGGCATTCCTGAGAACACTGGAGAATATGAAGGTCTCTCCAAACACTATGTTATTGGGTGACTTCAACTACCCAAACATTGACTGGGAAAACTACTCAAGCCCAAACACCCTCGCCCAACGGTTCCTTGAATTTATAAACTCTAACGCAATGGAACAACTGGTTACCACTCCCACAAGAGGGAACAACATATTGGACCTGGTCATCACCAACATGGGGACTCTATGTTCCACACCAGAAGTAAACCCCTCATTGGTAAGATCAGACCATAAACAAATTTCCCTGGACATCCATATCCCGTCCCCACCCCCAGCCAAGGAAATCACTGTAAAGTATTTCTCAAAAGCCAACTTTTCACTTCTCAAGACTGAGGTGGAATCCTTCAAAGCCCCTGGGCCAGAGGATAATACAGCCCAATCCGCAGAATCCTTTACAAATGCATTCTATGAGCACGTGCAGGAATGCATGAATCATGCTATCCCAAATAAAACCAAGACTCACTCCTCTAAAAACAGGAGACCGGTCTGGTGGACCCTGGCCATAAATAAGCTATACAACAGAAGGAGGAAGATACTACATGACAGAGCAAAATCCCAAAAAGGGAAGGCATCTCTGATCAGTATTAGTAAGAAACTTCGATCCCTCATAAAATCATCAAAGGCCAGTTTCGAAGAAAAAAATTGCCCTAGACACTAAAGATAATCACAAGGCCTTCTTTAGTTATGTCCGGAACATGGGTGGAAACTCCCAGATATGCTCTGAATTGTTGCATAACGGTGCAAAATATACTGAACCTACAGACATAGCCAACATCCTGGCAGACAGATTCAGCGCAAACTTCTCCCCCCCTTCCCCCCCAAAGGAGCAAACGCCTATCCCAACTGAATGTAACCTCCCTGACATCACAGATGCACAGGTGAAAGCTGCCCTCTCCAAAGCAAAAAACACAGCATCTATGGGACTGGACGGTGCCCCAGGCTGTGTCTTACATGAGCTCCAAGAAGAACTGAACCCTCACATTAAGTCACTCTTCAAACTTAGCCTTACTACAGGATATGTACCCAAAGAATGGTGTACAGCTACAGTGGTCCCACTCCACAAAGGTGGTGCCACAACGGACCCCGGAAACTATCGCCCCATAAGCCTGACTAGTCTGGTCTGTAAAGCTATGGAGAGTATTATCATGGAACTCATAAACAAAGACATTGGGAGCCTCCAGACACTGGACACTACCCAATTCGGCTTTGTTAAGGGCAGATATTGCCTCTTAAACCTAGTTGATTTCTTTGAAACAGTTACCAAAGCCATAGATGAGGGCAAGGTATTCCACACAGCCTACCTGGACCTCGCAAAAGCCTTTGACACAATACCCCTCTCGGGCATCATAAATAAGCTTACCAGCTTAAATATCAACCTCTGTATCACAAGATGGGTTGCAAACTGGCTCAGAGATAGAACCCACATGGTCAGAATTGCAGGTGCCAAGTCCGAATCCAAACCAGTTACAAGTGGCGTCCCACAGGGCTCAGTTCTGGGACCTCTCTTGTTCGGTATATACTTCTCTGAGGTTCAGGCTAACACGGGGGGATTATGGCTGACAAAGTTCGCAGATGACTGCAAACTGGGGGCCATAATCTAATCTCCAGCTGACACAAGCATCCTCCAAAAGGGTCTCACAGAGATGGATGCTTGGTGCCAGAGCCACGGCCTCAAGCTAAATGCTAAAAAGTGCATAGTCATCCCCTTTGGGAAAAACAAGGTGCCCACAAATTACCACATAGGTGGTAATCCATTAAGTACGGAAGAAGTAATTAGAGATTTGGGGACCAACGTAGATAGTAATCTCTCCTTTGATAATCACGTTGTCAAAGTGGTTAGAAAGACCTTCTCTATAGCCCACCTTATCATGAAAGGGTTTGCATCTAGATCAAGAGAGGTCATTGTGCCCCTCTACTCATCACTCATCAGGCCCATAATTGAATACAATGCCCCTTTTGGGATGTACCTTACCCGACACCTGCAGCAACTGGAGAGACCCCAAAAGTACCTCAACAAGAGGATCACGGGCTACAAACAGATGTCCTATGCAGCTCGACTAAAGAAACTCCAGCTCTACTCAGTTGCTTACCGCCTACTCAGAGGCGATCTATGCCTGATGTACAAAGCCATGCAAACCCAGAATTAATGGACATGCTCCACCTCAAAAATTCCAAGTCCCTTAGAGATACACGCTCTAGGGACCTAAACCTCAGCACAAAAATAAATAGGACATGCTGCAGGGACAGATTCATTTCCCAGAGGATCCCCTCACTCGGGAATAGAATCCCAATTCATGTTAGACATAGCCCCTCGCTGATCCTCTTCAAGCGAAATTTGGACGTGTGGATGGGAAATCGCAAAGTCACCCCTGGGATCTCTCCTGTGACCCTGCTAGACAGAGGCACAGTAAACTAATCTTAAAAGGGTACCTTCTGTGACCTACTTTACAGAGGCACAGTAGGCTAATCTAATAGGGAGGTGGAAGCCAAATACACTCTGGCTAGGCTTATAAATGCCCTAGGGCAGATAGCCTAGTATCTACCTATGAACCTATGAACGTATAAGGAAGGTCAGTGATGTTAACTACATGTTAGAACTGCTAGGCAAAAGGCAGGGGCACAAATTGTACCATGTTAACATGATGAAACCTTACCATGATAGGGAGGCCCTTGTGCCGAGTATTTGCAGTGGATTGCAGATCTTTTGACTGATCTCCTCAGTGAGACTCAGACTGACACATCAGTGGAAGGGGTAGCAATGTCCCAGCAGCTATCTCCTATCCAGGTTCAAGAAATCCGAACAGTATTACAGGAGTTTGGGGACATGTTCACTGGGAAACCAGGGTCCACCTACCTGGTGCAGCACCATGTGGGTACAGGACCCCAAAGGCCTATTAGGCAAGCTCCTTATAGGGTGCCTAAAAGAGTCAAACAGACTCTTAGGGAGGACATACAGGAAATGTTGGAACTAGGGGTAATTCAAGAGTCCAACAGTCCCTGGGCCTCCCCAGTGGTGCTTGTGCCAGAGAAGGATAGCAGCACCAGGTTCTGTGTGGACTACAAGAAATTAAATAGTCACAAAGAGTCAGATGCTTACCCCATGCCTAGGACAGATGAAGCCCTAGAGTTGCTGGGTGGGACTAAATATCTTACAACCATTGATCTTAGCAAGGGTTACTGGCAGGTGCCTTTGACTCCCAGTGCTGGAGAGAGATCAGACTTCGTGACTCATTTTGGCTTGTATGAGTTCACAAAGATGTCCTTTGAGATGTAAAATGCCCCAGCGACTTTCCAGAGGCTGGTAGATAATATCTCAGCAGGAGCAAGAGGGTTTGCCCTTGCTTACCTAGATTATATTGCCATCTACAGCCATTCCTGGCAAGAGCACCTTCAGCATGTCAGGGTGGTGCTGAGTAGACTACAAAGGGTAGGGTTGACCATTAAGCCCAGCAAACATCAGGTGGGTATGGCAGAGATCTCCTACCTGGGACATAGAGTGGGGAGTGGTAAGATCAGGCCAGAAACAGCCAAAGTGGAAGCCATTCATGCTTGGCCTGCCCCTGTTACCAAAAAACAGATGAGGGCATTCTTAAGGACAACAGGGTACTATATAAAGTTAATCCTTGGTTATAGTACCATAGTTGCTCCCCTCACAGAACTAACAAGGAAAAACAGGCCAGATAAAGTAGTGTGGACCACACCATGTGAGCAGATATCCCAGAAGCTTAAAGAAGCTTTAGGAGGACCCCTGTGTTAGCTAGTCCAAATTACAGCAAATAATTTGTTGTGCTGGTGGATGCTTCAAATCATGGGGTAGGGGCTGTACATAGCCAGATTTCTTCAGAGGAAGATGGACACCCAGTGGTTTACCTTATTCATAGGCTCCAATCCAGGAAGGAATGCTATGCAGCTGTACAAAAGTAATGTTCAGCCATAGTGTTGGCACTGCAGAAACTTCAGCTTTTTCTGTATGGAAGAAATTTCTCTGTAGTTACAGATTACAATCTTCTAACATGGTTACATTGAGCCAGTCAGCAAAATACCAAGTTGCTAAGGTGGAGCCTAGCATTGCAGGCTTATGATATGGCAGTGCAGCACCACAGTGGGATTAACAATGCCAAAGCAGATGGACTCTCAAGACAGGGAATGGGGTAAGGTATTCCAAAATAGGCTTAACCCTCTCAAACAATGTTTCTCAAGGGACACTTGAAAAACTAGCTTGCGTTCTTGTTGGTTGGAGAATTGTGAAGGCTGCCAGCCCAGCTAGAGAGAATTTTGTAAGTAACTATGTGTCAGTTATGAATAGTACTATGGTCTGTATGCCTGTCTTAAAAATTTAAGAAACATATATGTTATGTTAAAGCTGTACATTGTGTACTGAGCTTCAACAATGTAACCACAGTGCACCCTGCTGGAAAAGAGCAGTAATGTGTATAAAGTCTATGCCTATGTAAATGTACGTTTCATAATAGAAATTGGGATATAGAGAGTTACCCCTCTGAGAAAATATGTTTTTGTAAGTACAGAATTTATGATGTTTTATAAAAAAGTTAGTTTATCACTCAGTTTCTGCAAAAGAGACAGAATGTAAAGTGTTATAGGCTTTCCTATTGTTTGAGACAGATATAATTATAGGTTTCAAGGGTAAAGGTGTTTAAAAGTTTTATGATTTCCAGTTTCAGGTAAGCTTCTAAGATTGAATTGTCAGCTTCTGAGAGATAAGTATTTTTTACAGAAACATGTAAAAAATGTTAAGTCCTGCTAGCCTGGAAACTGAAGCAGAAGTGACAAGAATAATGTAATCTGGGATGTCCCAGCAGTAATGTTTGTTAATAATTTAAAAACTATCTCTCAAAGGAAAGTCAGGGCATTTATATCTTATTCTGGATCTGATAACTCACCAACACTTGTCTTGCGCATAGTAAGTACTAGGTTACAATGATCTCTCTTAGAGATAGATAGGAATATAGTAAGAGTAGTCTAGGTGTTTTCTATACTTATGTGATACTGTTCTACAATGTTGTTTTAAAGTATTTCCTGTGCTTCTGAACTCTCTGTTTTCACAGTGTTGAGTTATTGCATACTGTTTTGTGTTTTTATTATTTATTGTTAAATACATGTAAACCTTTTAATTGTGGCTGATTTTGTGTAGAGATATTTAAGCTCTTAGGGTACTTGTATGTATTTTTTGATATTGCACAAGCCACTCCTAAATAGTCTTGGCCTTCATCACACTTACCATTTGGATAACAGTAACATTACACAGTAGAATTGGTCACCCTTTGAGAAGGGCCTTAAAGTAGCTGATAAGGGGTTCTGGTGGCAGTGCTAACTACCTTATGGTCTGGGCAAAAGGGGGCATAGCTAGAAATCCTGTGCCAGGCTTTCCCAGGTGTGTGTTTTTATATAAATCAAATCTCAAAGCGAGTGTGTGTGTGTGTGTGTGTGTGTGTGTGTGTGTGTGTGTGTGTGTGTGTGTGTGTGTGTGTGTGTGTGTGTGTGTCAGCTACTTGGGCAGGAATATGAAGCACTGGTTGGACAGAGAGAGTACTGGGAGGACCTGGCTTGGAACCCTGGCTAAGGACTCAACCCTATAGCTGTGCCAGTGGGGAATCTTATTGGGGATCTTGAGAGAAAGGGAGAAACCAGCCCCAGACTGACTATGATCTCTGTGTGGTCTTAAGGGAAATTGTACTTTACTGTGTGTGTAGCATGTCATCTTCCCAATGTAGACGTCCCTCACTGATGTTAGTGGTGAGGATTGAGGCTCTTTGATTACTGCGCCAGTGCATGGGCATCACAGATAACATACAACAATGTGCATTTGCAGACATGGAACATTGTTGAATTTTTGTTTGGACTTCTAAAGGGACACTTCTGTTGTCTGGAGACACCTGGTGGCACAATGCAGTACACATTTGCGACCTTATAAGTTATTCATGGTGTGTGTCATATTACACAGCATTGTTGTACACAAGCAGGTATAACTTGAAATTCTGCATTAATACTGTGTACACCTGCTATAGCAGCAAATTTGAAGCTACATGCAAAGTATCTGATAAAATGGCTGCAAGAGCACCCATGCAAATCAGATACAGGCATATGCAGACATAGCATACTGAAACATTAACACAGCTTTACATCAAAAGCATGCATTATCACACCTAGGCTATGCAGTTCAGTGCATTGATTGAGCAGGTTTTGTATCAGACATCATCTTCCGCCAGGCCAGGAAGTGGGCAAGGCACAGTTATCATCATTTGCTGAGTTAGCATGGGGTACAGTAACAAGTATGAATAAAAATAATTGAAAGTAGACGCTGTAGCCATTCGGATGATAAAAGTTATGTAGTAGAGTCAGAGAATACCCACTTCAGTACGGGGGTGAAGCTGCCATATTGAGAATGTTGGCCTTGTATACCATGTGACTCGGCAGTTTACAGGGATTGATGTGTCTTTCTCTTTCATTTCTGATATTTTCTCATATTCCATGTTGATCTTATTGTCATAATTTCACACTCTTTGCATTCCATGTGGATCTTGTTGTCACAACTTCACACTATTTGCATCCCTCTGTATGAATGGTAACGTTTTACTCATATGGTTTACCTGAACCCTTCAAAATGTTTAAAGTACCCTTTTTTCGACCATATATATATTGTGATGTTTCTGTATTGAAGGCAACTATTTACCTGTATGCATTATCTGAATCCTTTAAAATGTGTAATGACTCTTTCATTCTGCTATAACTGTATAAATAATTGTATTGTAATCTGTATAGATAGTAATTGTATTGTGCCCTATGGTATTCCTCTGTCTATATCATGATTGCAAATTTATGGAGCTTTTCTCCTCAGGTCTCTGCTGAAAAAGGACAACTGCACAGCCAGACTAACCCGGTCAACAAATACCAAAGTAAATAAATAAAAATATTTCATGGTACAAACTTTCCTAATTTAGGTGACTCTGGAATGCAGAGGAGTATTGACCAATTATTTTACATGCATTTTACTCAAGTACTAGGTCACAGCTACAGTAGTCACACAGTCTAGTTCAGAAAGCCTCAGTTACTATAGAAGAATAATTTTTTGTATCACTTGCCATGTGCTAGTGAGGTACAGAGACCATGCAGTCATCTGCATAGATCCTAGTAAAATACGATAATTTGGAAAGTATTCTGAAGTAGCCATTTAGTCTGTGTCACCAGTGCCCATATACAGGGCTGTAAACTGTTGCCAACTTTCATCTCAGTCTTCACACACATTTCACAATTTTCATGAATTATATTATCACCTACATTTTGACTAAAAACTGTGTAATTACTATAAGGATTTTCATGAAATGTTACACTATGTGGTAAGGAAAGTCATAGTAATTGATTTTTTAAGATATTTACTGTAAACTTGGTCTCATTGTTCTTAGTTAAGTATTGGAGTTCATTAATCACTTGAATCTTCTTTTGAAACAAAACTTCTCTGACAGAGACAATACCACAGTAGGTGTGAAAACAAGTAAAATCTTCCCCATTCATCTCAATGAGACACTGAAAAGAGGTGAAAATGTCCGCATTCACATTAACAAGGTGGTGCAGACAGAGATTCATTCTTCAGGTCTGACAGATTCCTATTCTATAAATACTTCACAATTAAGGGATTGTAATTTCAAGTTATGAAAAGTGGCACAGAAGCCATTATTGGTGGGATATGGCTCTGTGGGAGGTATGGCATGCTTTGAACTTCTGCAGGGTTTTTTGCCTCCGTTTCTGTCAAGGTTTCACTCCCTGCACTATAAGGTTGAGTGTATGCCTTCAATTATAACTGAAATGTCATGAGATCACAATAAATGAATGTATGTTATTGCATTTATATTCCTATATGCCAGACAGACTTGTGTCTAATTACAACTAGCCAGTATAACTTTATACATACACAAATAAGTAAACAGACACATTCCATGTGAAATTTTAGTATCATTTATTTTACAAAATAAATGAAACAAGCAAGCAGACATACAGGTTCCATGTGAAGTGATAGTTTTATTTATTTGACTGTTTCATAACTATTATATCTAGGCATAGATAGATTTTTTTGATATAATGTAACAGGTTTAAAGTGAACTATGCAAATTGCAAGTAAAGGCAAGTATGACATTTTGTTGTAAAGAGACAATTTGCTGATGAATCATGACACTGAAAGACATCTATAATACACACTCAGTTTAAGGAACACCATTGTACATTTTATTTTTTATTTATTTTATTTTACATTTGTTAACCGGGGGTTTCTGACTGGGCTGAAAAGGCCCTTTTTCAGATGAGGCCCGGGGAGAAAAGCTCCATATAGAAAAATTACAGATACATTTAGATATTTAGACATGATCAGTATACACAAAAAATACAATAGACATGTTTTTACAATAGTATGCAGCACATCAACAGTTACAGTGGAGAGAACAAACAAGAAAATATTAATTTAAAAATAAAGGTAATTAATAGATCTGTGGTGTACAGCTGAAATATGGAATATAGGTAGAATACATACATAGTACACAGGTACAGTACATACATTGTACATTAGCTAATGTTTGTGAGTAAGAGTGAAAACTATTATCAAGTACTCCAGGTTTAGTATGTGTACCTTATCTGCTTTCACTAGCCTGGGGAGCAGTCATGGCACTGCCAACTTTGCCTGAGATGTTGCCTAATGAGGTTTTTAAAGGAGGTTTTGGATAATGTGTTTCATATGCTAGTGGGGAGAGCGTTCCATTTTTTAGCAACTGAACTACTATATAGTGTGTCTCCAAAGTTACTGTAGCTGTTGGTGACATCTAGTAGTAGTTTGCTTGATGATCTAAGAGGCCGTTTGGCCGAATGATGTTGTACTAGGTTTTTGAGGGCAGGACACTTATTGGGGAGGTAATAGATAGAATGACAGAGGCAGAGCTGATTGTAGGATAGGAGGTTGGGCAGTGCAAGCCAGAGGAGCTGTCTCAAAGCAGTACAGTGATGAGTTCTATATGAGCAATTTGCAGCAAAGCGGGCAATTCTGTTATAGCAGACTTCCATTTTGCTTAGTTCAGTTTTGTTGAGATTAGTCAGAATAGGAGATGCATAGAGTAGGCTGGATAGAAGTTGGGAGCGAGCAATGGCTGATCTTGTGTTGTTGGTAAGAAACAGTTTGATACAGTAGAGTGATTCCAGTTTGACATGTACTTTTTTAATAGTTAAGTTGAGATGACTATCAAATTTTAGGTGGGAGTCTATGGTTATTCCCAATAGCTTAGCCTGTGCCACTGGAGCAATTAGGGTAGCATTTGTGTAGTAGATAGTGAATTGACTGTTATCAGTGTTTTTGTTAGAATTAGTTATAATCATAAGCGGAGTTTTCTTTGGATTGAGGATAAGTTGGGCTTTGGTAAGGTAGTTTTCAATGTCAGAAAATGCTAGTTGAGTTGTTTGCAGGAGGGTGGGAATGTTTTGTGTAGCACAGATTAAGGTAGTATCATCTGCATACTGAATGATAAATAAAACTAACAAAATACAAATGGAGAAATCCTTCTATACTTAACACAGCCACTCTATTAAACAGCTTATTTATATGTGTACATTTTACATGTGCACATACATACAACTATTTCAGACATAAGCAATAATGCAATTATTGCCTGCAAAGCTATAGTTCTAGTATGACTTCATTTCCATTTCTTATATTTTTTTACTATAATTTTTCTTGAATTCCACTTCTGCATTTGGCCCAACTGTTTGACATTCCTTCTGAAAGTGGTATAATTATTTTTCTATTTACAGTTTTCTGTTTATGTGTTGCACCATGGAGTTCAGGTTGTGACTCAAAAGGATCTGTCATTCTTCCACTTACATGGCTATCAAGCTGAAATTAGTAAGTACACAAACAAATAAACAGCTGAATAAAGAAACAAGGGGAAAAATAAATGACTTCAAACTGAAGTTAAGTATAATTCATGGTATCTTGGAGAGGTTAGCACACATCTGTTTGTTGCTTCATTACATATTAAAATAAACAATTCAGTGTTTGTTTACAGGTACCTTGTTATGTGTGTATATACGCGGTACTCATACAGGACATAAAATACAGTAGGAGGTGTTCAGAAAGGAGAAATAGCACAGTGTATAAAGCTAAACTATGCAGGCAGTGTTGACATGCAGGACATGTGCATTTCAGAGATATCTGTAGCACAATCATGGTAGTATGGAAATTGGTGTGCTCAGTAGTATATATTAATGGCCATATAATGACTTTCAAATGAAGTGGCTTATAGAAATACATTCATCAATAAACTGATGTTTTTGTGTGCATTTATATTCTATATGCAGCATGCACATTTGTAAGATACTTGGTAATTGTACATTAGGTTGATAAGTTCATAGGTATATACTAGGCATGCAGCTCAAAAGCCCATTGATAAGCATAGCCAGCTGAGCCCAAGCACCTTTGAGTGAGTTAAGCTCCATGGTCAAGAAGCACCATGCTGTGTACCCCAAAGTGGATTTATGATTTCCAGACCATTCATTCAGAATATTACTGAATTCAAATCATAGGTTCATAGATTAGTACTAAGCTAACTGCCCTTGTGAGCCATTTTAAGCTTAGCCAATTATCCCTTGTGAGACTCAAACCCTGCACCTTGTGTTTGTAAGGCAAACACCTTAACCATTAGACCACCCTCTCAACCCTATCATGTTTAGTATTTCTTCACATGAATAGGAAGTTTATTCAATAAGTATAGGATTCCTTGGGATAGAAATCTGTGTCAGCCATGTTCTATTTCTGTGTCTATAAATGATTACAGTCTTTGTCATGGGTGTTAATGGTGGTATGCATTTTGCATAGCTGTAAGCAGTTGAGCATGGTAGAATGGGCCACCATGTACCCTAATGATGGACAGCACCCGGTCTGATGAAGTATGGCCTACAGATAAAGAACTGCAGATATCAAAAATGCCATTTTAAGCCTTGATATAAGTATCACCATGAATAGTAGGTAATAGTAAGGATTGTGTAAGGGTGTACAGTTCAGCAAACTCTGTGGCCTCAGTGTAAATATCATAATTTGGGCTTAGCACAAATTTTACATGTTATACCTTAGGTACCATAATACATCGCAGGTAATATTATTATCAGCATGCTCCAGGAGGTGTTATACAAGACAGGTGTTGCTTGCTATTCCCACGGAAGAGCACTAGTGAGGTTCCTGGTGATCTAACATGCAGGAAGCTCCAGTCAGCAAAAATATTTGTTATAACTTTTTTAAAATGTATTACTCTTTGTGTTTTTTTCTCTGTCAAATATTGTTTATTTTTCTGTATTTGTTCTTAGTTCATTCCCCTCTAAATAACTCGGCACACAATATTTTTTGTTTTTCTTTTTTCTTTCACAAATATTCCAATATTGTTATTATCTGTACTTGATAATAGCTTATTTTTTATATTAATATTGTATAATACGTTTTTCTGTCTATGCTTGGAGCTTTTCTCCCAGGGCCTCTACTGAAAATGGACATGTATCCAGTTAGACTAGCCCGGTCAACAAATGTACATAAATAAATAAATAAATATATAAATAAATAAATAAATAATATTGTTGTAAGGTACAATGTGTGTCTTGAAGGTAACACCCCTTTTCTGCAAATAAGAGACAAAAATGTTAGACGTGGTATAAGAGGTTATATTTCAGCTAACTTTCATAAGTGTTGTACTTCCATCTTCCTAACTTCTTGATGTTCTCCCATGATGTCCTTGCTCACTGCTCATGAGAAGTTGCCACTATGCTAAATGAGCGTGGAATCTAACTCAATGTGGGGTGTATGTTTGGGGTCCAAACTTCATCACTGCACTGTTTTCTTCAGTACAGCCCTCACCTGAAGCTGGGTAAGCAGGGTACCCTTCTCATGACAGAAAACTGCTCCTTCTTAAGTGCCAGTCTATGATGACACAGCGTGAGTAGGTGTCTGTGTGGTAGACACAGCGTTTGTTAATGTTGCAGGCATTGTACTACATTCCATTCTGTGGTCCCTGAGGGTTGAGCCAGCCACTGGTTCTTCACCTCCTGATCAGTCATAGGTTGATCCTATTTGTCCTTAGAATTATTTTAACCAGCTAAATGCTCCACATATTTATTTACTTAAAACAGCTTTTAATCTTACTTTCGTATATACATACATAAATAAGTAAACAGACATACACATTATATGTGAAATTTTGATTTCATTTCTTTAAAAAAATAATCAAGCAAGCAGACAGACAAATCTCATGTGAAGTCATGGTTTTATTTATTTAACTATTTTGCAATAAATGACTTATTTAGGCATACATTGCTATGTTTGATATAATGTAACAGTTGTACAGAGAAACAGTGTAAATTGCAATGGAGAGCAAATGTGATATTTTGTTGCAAACATACCATTTGCTGTTCAGTCATGTAAATTCAAGATATCTATAATATACATTCAGCTTAAAGAATACAATTACAACTAAAAATGAAACATAAATAAAAATGGAGGCATCCTTGAATATGAAACATAGCCACTTGATTAAACAGCTTATTTATATTTATTTATATTTTCACATTTTACATACATGTACAAATATTTTAAACTTGGGCAATAATGCCCTTGCAAATGTACCAGAGCAGTCATTTCCATATAAGTGAAGAAAAGCATTCTTAAATTCTGAAGTAGTGCTTGCTTTAATATTACTAGAAATGTTATCCATGTGCCAGCTACTCTAACAGAGTTCCATTTACTACATTTCTCATTCCTACATCATCACCTACACAGATTGTCTGATTCTTTATTACTACTTGATAACTCTAAACATTCCTAGAGGTAGTTATCTCTAATTACTCTCTGGTTAAGGTCTGCACTTAACTATCAATATGAGATGGAGAAAAGTTAAATATTTTAATCTTTTGTAATAGCTTAAACTTTCAGATCCACAAATGCCCTTGGTATATTTTCTATGTGCTCTTTCCAATATACTTAAGCTAATTTTTATAATAAGATTTCTAAATTATTATTCCATACTCTACTTTGAGTCTAGTGTAACTTACAATCCATCATTTCATCATTTCTGATTTCCTAGACTTAATATAATTTTTTTTTACAGCCCATAGATTTAAAAATTATTGTTAACCAATTTGCTGATATGATCAGGAAAAAAAACCCTCAAAAATGGATCTACCATTGTACCCAAATTCTTGAATGAATCCACATTTTAAATCAGCATGTGCTGTACTGAGTACTCACCCCTTAATTTGTCTCTCTCAAATCTCATAGGTTTTGCTGTTGATACATTTATCAGCATATTATTCTCCTATTCCCAAATGGTTTTAATTACTCATGTTATTTTGTCCTATCTGTGACAGATGTAAACTGTTTACCTATTTAGTTACCTGCATGCAGACAATAGAGCACTAGAAATAAAAAAGATAGATCAGAAAGACGTAAAGAGACATGGGCCCAAGTGATACAACACCCTGACTGTAACCTAGAGATTCACCTGTCCAGCCATGTCCTATCTGTATGCCATGCAGCTATCCATCTTATCAAAATTACATCAGTAAATAGTTGTTCTAATGTAGTGATCATTGTTTTGTGTATGATCTTATCAAAGGCTGACATTAAGCCTATATAAGTTATACCACAGCAGTTTGCCATTTATAACTGTTATTGCATTATTGCAGAGCATAATGTTGCAGGTAGTTATATATCTATTTTCAGCATATGCATGCTTATATAGAGTTTCAAGTCCCAGTATTTTCAATGCCGATGATACATTATGTAAAATAACCTTCTCCATTACTTTTCCATAGAAACACAGTAAGTTATGGGTCTCTGTGACTCTTGGTTTGTCCTGTCCCCCTGTCCCTTAAATATGGGTGGAACAAGTGCATGTCTCCAATCAAGTTATGGGTGTCTGTGACTCTGGGTTTGTCGTGTTCCCCATCCCATTAACTCAGTGTCCCTAGCCACATCTTTATACTCTCATACATCCTATATTTTCTTTACATTCTCCAGTCCAACCTAGCTCCCCCATCCTCAATTATACTCCACTACATTCATTCTAACATTCAACACTACACTGGTATGACTTTTACACTCAACATCTTTCTCCTCACATTTACTATCTTCTTGTCTGTCCTTCTAAGACTGTCATCATTTCACACAACCTATCTACCTCCACCACCCTCCCCTTCTACATTATCCCACACTAACACCCTTCCCAGCTATTTGTCAAGCTGTTCTTCTCTTTATGGAACTGATTTAATACTACAAGAAAAACCTATCATCCTATCACCAAAACCTTGCTACCTTATCCACAATTATTTCTGCAACCCAAAAAAGAAACACCTACCTAACTCTTTCCCTATTCTCTGTAATCTAGTCCTGTGCGGTGACATACAGCCTAACCCTGGCCCTTCTTCACCCTCTCATAACTCCACAAAATCCCTAAAATTCATCACAATTAATCTCCAAAGCATTAGAAACACAATTCCTCAACTGCATGCATGGATGAGTCAACATAAACCTGACTTTACTACCATCACTGAAATTTGGCTAAAACCTTATATCAAAGACTCTGAATTTCTACCCCCTAACTACTCCTGCCTCAGAACTGATTAGACTTCATAAAAAAGGTGAAGGCATTGCCATTTTATTTCCAAGCACCTTTACAATAATTCCTTTGTCAAAAACAAAAAAAAAAAAAAAACTTCCAAGCTATCCAAGTCCAGCATAAACAAAACCCCAAGAAATTCTGGGGAGCAATCGAGTCTCCACCATGAAACTAACAATAATCCTTGCCCAAATTCAGATAAAGCACCCTCTGAACTAGTTTCAGTCTTTAATACATACTTTATTGATACCATCAGTAAACTTCCCACCACCTTCCCACCCATTAACACAGAACCACAAGTTATATCATCAAAACATACTCCTTTTAATTCCTTACCTCTTTTCTCACTGTCAGTTATTCCCACATCCACCATCCAGAAGCTTCTTCATAATCTCAAACCATGTACCAACACCCCAGATAACTTACCTGCAGAATGCATTCAACTAGCAGCCTCTTCCATAGCTTACCCTATCAGCATCCTCCTCAACAGGTCCATTCAAGAGTCTTGTATACCAGATATCTGGAAAAAAAGCCTTTGTCCTCCCTCTTCATAAAGGCATCAACAACTCTGACGTCTCTAACTTCCGTCCTCTCGCCATTCTTTCCCCTGCCTTCAAAATACTGGAGAAGTTCACTCATGCTCAGTTCCTAAGTCATCTGTTAAAACACCAAGTCCCCCCCCCACTCAGCATGGCTTTAGGCCCAGACACAGCACCAATACTGCCCTCAACTCCTACTGTACACAGTAAATAAAGCTAGAGATGCCGGCTCCTTAGTTTCTGCACTCGTTCTTGATCTATCAAAGGCATTTGATACTATCTCCCACTCCCTTCTGCTTACCAAACTCTCTAACCTTGGCCTATCCCCCAACCCTGCAATGGTTTACTAACTACCTTAACAATAGGCAACAATCTACCATATGGCAGCACTCTTCTTCCCCTTTCATCAACACTAATACAGGTGTCCCCCAAGGTTCAATTCTGGGTCCCCTCCTATTCAGCATATTTGTCAATAACTTTCATAACAGTCTTACCCACAGTACTGTTATCCAATATGCTGATGACTCAGCTATCATCTGTTCATCCAAATCTCCCACTGTACTACAGCTCCTTACCCAAGAAGCTTTTACCTCCACCGAAACCTGGATGTCTCAGAACCATCTCACCCTTGACCCTAATAAAACAAAACCTTTAATATTTACCCCCACAAAATTTAGCCCTGTTAATAAACCTCCATTCTCAATTCAGTCCCACAATCAAACTACTACTGAATAGTAATCACGAATAGGACACATTGTAGTTTCAAAAACCAAAAGCACAGCCCAAACAGTGTACAGGGATTAAATAAAGGCTGTCCCTCCTTGAAAAACAAACAGTGTAAAACAAATTCACAGGTTTACCACCATGGATAAACAATGGTGGTTTAATGATACAGTCCACAAAGCAATTGTAAAATACCAATAGGCGTTCAAAAAAAATGTCAAAAGGACAAAGAACGATTAAGCGCTTTCATCTCCTTACAGAAGACTTCATCAGAATCCAAAATGGTTAACCAGAAAGAGTTATAAATAATCTGACTTAATAGAATCAAGGAACGTCATAGAAACCATAACATCAATTAATACCATATTGATTAACAACACCCCTAGTATCCAAATGAAGTATGACAAGAAAACATATACATGCATTTTTAAAAAAAAACATAACATTTAAAAACTTAACCAAATAGCAAAGTATGTATACAAATATATAAGTATAAAAGTATATAAAAAGTATGTATGTAAAAGACGTGGGTAGTGTATATGTGTGTTAGAAAGCCTTCCATACATTACTTTCTAAAACTATAGCAGCAACAGAAACATTGTTAATTTATTGCTATCATCTCTAGCTTTGTTTAACCTCTTTAGCTTTAAAGCCTTCAATTTTAGTGCAGGGAGGAGTGAGACATGATCATTCATTCTGGGAAATGTACAAGCATCAAACCTTAACTGCCATATCATTTCCCTATACTCAAGCCTATTCTCCCAATCCCCTCCTCTGTCACTCATAATCACCTGTTTCAAGACCCAAAATTTGAAATCTGCTTGGGCACAAACCATTACATGTCAGAAAAGGGCATTAGTTCCCTTCTTCCTACTTATCTCGTACATGTGTTCATAAAAACGTTGCCTCAAATTACGTTCAGTTTTACCGACGTAAAATTCCCAGCAGAACGTGCAATAAGCCAAATATATGACCCCTTTTGAATAACAGCTACAATATCTCAAGGCCTTTAGTCTAAAGGGTATATTGGGAATCTCCAAGTATTTGCAATTTGCCATAAAAGTACACTGTGAACATCTTCCGCATTTTGTGTACCTATTCTACCAACTGTCCCATTGGCTATAAAACGTCCCTTTTCTTTTCTAGTATTTTCTTAAGATTGGAATTCCTCTTAAAGCTATACCTGAGGTATTTATTAAGATGTCTGACCTGCTGGGCATTCTTTTGAACATATCCCAAACCATGTTAATTGTTTTCTTTATCCACTGAGCATCCTGACCATAGGTAAAAACTAAATAATGTGTTTGGGAGGTTATATTATCCTTAGGACCTGTTGTTTTGATCAAATCATCCCCTTGAAGTAGGGGTAGATATGTGGTCCCCCATCCTTGTAGGACTTGACTTATTCCTTAATAGGAATGATGAGACTATCTGGGTAGCCCCTATCTGAAAAGAGAGAATGGAAATAATCTAACTCTTAGACCAATTAATTTATTTCAGAGGTCATCCTTGCTACGCTCACCATTTGTCCCTTAACAATATTATAGTTCTGAAAATGAGGGTGGTCACTCTGGTAATGCAAATAGGAATCCGAAAAACATTTTTTCCTAGAGACTTTGGAGATACATTTATTGTTCAGTGGGTCTTTTTTGATAAGGACATCTAAATAATGTATTTCGTTCAAACCTATTGCATGGGTAAAACTCAAAAATTCTGTTGTAGAATTGGGAAATTCCATAAAGGATGGGATGGATTCACCTGGACCCCTTCACACAATACAAATGTCATCCAAAAAGCAGAAATACTTATAAATGGACTCTCTGTAGACAACCAAAAACATAATGGGCTTCCCAGTAAAGCATGACAATATTGGCAAATATGGGGGGAACAGGAGGACCCCATGGCAACCCCATCTAACTGATGGTATAATTCCCCTTGAATAAACAAGAAATTGTTTTTCAATACAAGTTCCATATTTTCTAGTACAAGCCTAAAGTCAGTTGCAGAAAGGAATCCAAATTCTATTAACATCTGTTCTAACCATTCCAAGCCTGTACTATGTGGAATAACTGAAAATAAGCCTTTGACATCAGTTGTCAAAAATGTCAACTCTGCCTCAAAATCCATACTCCCCATTTTAAGTAGAAAATCCCATGAATCTATAAATATGTGGGGATACTTGTGTAAGAAAGGTTTTAATTTACTGTCCACAAAAATGGCCAAAGGCTGTGTTTTAGAAACTTCACAGGTAACAATTGGCATTTGATACTATCTCCCACTCCCTTCTGCTTACCAAACTCTCTAACCTTGGCCTACCCCCTCCAACCCTGCAATGGTTTCCTAACTAACTCAACAATAGGCAACAATCTACCATCTACAATCTACCATATGGCAGTACTCCTCTTCCCCTTTCATCAACACTAATACAGGTGTCCCCCAAGGTTCAATTCTGGGTCCCCTCCTATTCAGCATATTTGTAAATAACTTTCATAACAGCCTTACCCACAGTACTGTTATCCAATATGCTGATGACTCAACTATCATCTGCTCATCCAGATCTCCCACTGTACTACAATGCCTTACCCAAGAAGCTTTTACCTCCTCCGAAACCTGGATGTCTCAAAACCATCTCGCCCTTAACCCCAATATAACAAAACTTTTAATATTTACCTCCACAAAAATCTAGGCCTGTTAATAAATCTCTATTCTCAAATCAGTCCGACAATAACACTACTATTGAAATTTTCCCTAGTGGCAAATTGCTAGGTGTCATCATAGATTATAATTTAACTTTTGACCTTCATATCTATAGCAACATCAAAAAAAAAAAAAAAAAAAACATCAAAAGCTAGGTGCCCTATATAGGCCTAACTATTTTCTTAGCTTTTCCACTAAAAAGGTTCTGGCCTCATCTTTCCTGCTTCCAACTGTCCTATATGGCGCTCCCATCCTCACCAATCTACAGTCCTCCTTAAAATCAAAACTGGACTCTTGCCACAGCAAAGTCACTAAATTTTTTACAAACACAAATTTTTCTACCCACCATTGCTCCTCTCTGCATCAACTAAATTGGCAAGAACTCCCCCTCCATATCACTTTTCTACAATTAACCACAGCCCACAAGATTGTCTACCGCCCAGAAACCTGCCCTTCCCTCTACTCCATTCTGATCATGTACCAGCCTAAACTTCACCTTAGGTCTGAAAACAAAATGCTACTGTCCATCAAGAAACCCAAGCTCTCAGCTGGCCAAATGTTGTATTCCTGTACTGTCTCTAAGTTATGGAAGAATCTCCGTCCTCCACTCAGGACTAATAGTAATCCCACCTCTTTTAAAAAATATCTCAAAGTACATATCTCCTCTCACTGGCTTTGCTCCTGCTCCCCAACAAATAACCCCAAAACCTGACTTCTCTTTCTGGAGTGTCAACTTTACCCATTCAACCTAAATACATGTCTCCTCTCACTACCTCACTTACCCCTCTGCTTTCACCTTAAATTGACTCTTTCTCCTTTATCCCTTCTGTCTCCTCTCTTCCCTGAATTCAACTCTCCATGCTAAGAATACTGCATACATTTCTACTATGTGTTACTTGAATCAATTCCATCCTTCAATCCTATTTAAATCGAGTGCTAAAATTTTCTCTGCTGCTGCTTTTTTTCTCTAGAAGGTATGCCTAGATTGCAAACATCTCTGTTGCTGCTACTATTTCTCCTTGAATGCAAACGTACTGCCTGATATACTTTGTTTTTTATGTTTAATATGTTACTTTGTATGTAAATAATGTGGAGCTTTTCTCTCTATGTTTAATAATTTACTTAGTATGTAATTAATGCAGAGCTTTTCTCCCCAGGCCTCCACTGAAAATGGGCTCTTTCTCAGCCCAGTGGACTTTCCTGGTAAACAAATGTAATACTTAAATAAATAAAATATTGGTTGCACCAGTGCATGACCCGAATCTTAAGTTATGGGTCGATGTGACTCTGGGGTTGTACTGTTCCTCTTTCCCTTAAACATGCATGGAACAAATGCATGTCTCCAGTCCTGAGGAATCTCCTCATACTTTAATAATCTGGTGAATAACAAATACAATGATTCTGTAAGTTCATGCTGAAGTGTTCTCAGGTCATTGTTACCTTTGTGTCCAATGTGTGCATATTTATGTTTCAGTATAATGTAATGTAATTTAATTTCAGTATCTGAAGTTAACGGGATTTTATTAACACAACTTTTCACAAGCTTTATGTAATGGACGTTTGCTTGAGTGAGCAAATGACCAAAACCCAAACAGCCAGGCATATTTACACGAAAGTGCTTTTCACTGAAGAAGAACTTTTGCATAAGTATGCCTGTTGCTGAGGCTATACTACGGTGCGGGTAAGGGAAATTTCCCTTTTTCTCACTGTAGTGCAGTCTCGGTGGGAAAATATTAAAGTAGGGGGGTGTGGGGGATGCAGGGGGGCCAAGCCCCCCTGCTCAAATGTAAATGTAGTGTTTTATTTTTTTTTGTAACACGCTTTAACGAAAGCACTTTTTCGATAAAAGCGCTTTCGTTAAAGTGTGTTCGGTTATTATGGATTTGGACGTTTGCTCACTTGAGCAAACATCCTAGATCCATATATATATATATATATATATATATATATATATATATATATATATATAGTTTCATTTGAAACCATCTAATTACCAGTTCGCTGAGCCTAACATCATCGAGACGAAAACATCGCAAACTGACATCAACGAAAAGTTAATTCATCGAGTTGCATACCTTCGAGTGTGGAGTACAGAACTGGTTATATTGTGGTATTTACCGGTACTTTTGTAATTCCCGCTATAGTGAAACATTTAAAGGCTGTTGTCACTATAAAAACACAGATCTTAGTTATCCAGCATGGCGGAGAGTACAACATTTTGCCGTGGAATAATAGATACTCAAGCTTTGATATTAAAACAATTGTAAATAGTTTATACTGAAGAATCAGCGTGCTATTGGAGTCATTATGTTGATTTTATGTGCTGCTTTTCTCTTCATTATGATGTTCTACATTACGTTTAATTATATTTGGTGGAATACATGTGAAGTATGGAATTGTTATGGTGGCAAGGGTGCAACTACAGGTGAAAATAGTTATATGTGCACATGTTTACTGTTTAGTTACTACACTGGGTGTTGACCGGGTATTATGTGTTACCGCCATAGCATATTTCCATGTTGTGATACTGGCATTGTTGTGTGTGGCACTATTTGCAGTTTGTCATGTATGAGCACTCGTTTTCTATGGTATGCAACTCGATGAATTAACTTTTCGTTGATGTCAGTTTGCGATGTTTTCGTCTCGATGATGTTAGGCTCGATGAACTGGTAATTCGATGGTTTCAAGTGAAACCATATATATATATATATATATATATATATATATATATATATATATATATATATATATATATATATATATATATATATATATATATATATATATATATAGATATATATATATGGGTCCCTATCTATTCACCGACAATTCATTTCACTGACACTCATTTCGTCGACAGTTCATTTCGTCGACAGAAAGATGTGCACCTTCAAAATATATATATACACATATATGAGTGGTTCACTATCAAATTGTTGAAAATCAAAACATTTTTCCACCTTTTGATCAAATCAGTTTTCCGAAATTGGTATTAACGAATTACCAAAATTTTGGAAATGGTAACATGGAATTGTGATTTGAACACCGGAAGTTTCAATGTTGAAAGTCTGTGTTACCAGTAATGTTTTTGCAGGGGGAGTAAGCCCTCCTGCATCCCACACACCCTACATATTTTATATTCCAACTTCAGGATCTCACTACAGTGAAAAAAGGGTACATTTCCCAATCTGCACTGTAGTGTGATCTGTTATCAGAACTTCTATTCCACATTAGCAAATGCACAGTACCATTCGCTACTGCGGAGTCGAACATTTTGCAAATCGGCATTATGAAAACTTAAAAACAGTCTTTCAACCCCCCCAGCTTCATGTAAGTGCTAATCTAAATTTTGATAGTAAACCATATATATATATATATATATATATATATATATATATATATATATATATATATATATACAAAATGATTTCTGTTGTTCGCAATATATTCATATAAGTTTTTTTCAAAATTTTCCTGATCTTGTCTCACACTATGTTTAATCTATCTGCCCAGTTTTATTAGTTTGGTCTTCAAAGTTATAGTTCTAGTTTGCCCTCACTTCCATTTCTTATATATTTATCTATCATCTTGCTTCAATTCCACTTCTGCATTTTTCCAAATTGTTTGACCTTCTTTCAGAAAGTAAAAGATAGACTCCCATAAAAATGATGGCCATACAAAGAACGAAAAGCGCTTTCAGCTACTAGCCTTCTTCAGTTCGTATCAATCTTTTTATTAAAATGTTGAATTAAAGTGTGTCTCCTCCAATCAACATACAAGTTCCTTACACACCTCCTATTAAAGCCAATCATCACATAAAGCAGGGACAAGCCCTATTTATCTATTTAACAACCAGGCGCTTGTTTTTTAGCACAGGTTTTAATGGAACCATTGCATTCAAACCTGGTGATTTGTGGCCTTTTAACTTCATAATCCATTTTATTTCTTTTGTTTCTGTTTGATTTTTTATGTCACCCCCTCTATGACTCTATGATTGTGGAGTAAGTTCTATAACTTGAAAGAGAAATGTATGTGTAGGAAAATTTTAACGTGACTCGCTAAACTGTTCTGTGTGTTTAGATGTACTATATCAGGTAGATGTCTGAGAATACGGTCTTTCAGAAAGTGGTATAATACTTCATTCTATTTTTCCATTTTCTGTTTTTGTCTTCTACAGTGGAGGTCAGGTTGTGACTGAAAAGATTTTGTCAGCCAGTGCAGTTACATGGTTACCAAACTGAAATTAATAAGTAAAGAAATAAAGCAAAGAGCAGAATAATGGGAATGAATTATATGAGTTCATACAGAGATTAAGTTTAATTCATGGTACCTTAGAGTAGGGGTGTCGAACCAGTGGCCATTCGGCCGCATGCTGCCCTGGACAGCTAGTAATGCTGCCCCAAAGCCCCCAAGTCACATAACAATGTTAAGTACAGTTTGCAATCATTGCAAACTATACTCAATATTTTTATGTGATTTGACCCAATTGTGCAGCAGTTCTGAGTACAGGAGCACTTAGCTGGAGTGGGGGGTGGAATCTGGCAGGCACTAGAACCCTGGACTGTGAAGTCAGCAGCCTGTCACATACATGACACAGCTGGTGAATAGTCCTCTCACTGCCCATTCTCTTCCTGCGCTCTAGTGGCGAGGGACAGACCGAGAGAGTGGAGAGTGGGGAGACAGCTATCAGGTTAGTCACCTCTCACTTTTCACATGGACCCTCATCCGGAACATTTCTTTTGTCCCTATACTCATGTAAGCTAATCCTACCAAAACATTACACTTCTTTCTGATTTCCATCTTTCCTACATTAAGTAGACTCATTTTATAAGTAAGGGTTTAATTAGGTTTTGTGGTGTCCATCTTTATTGCAAGGTCGTGTAACTGTGTAGTTGTGCGATGTTTGTCTAGTTGTACTTCCCTTCTTGTTAGGTATTTTCTCTGAGGATTAGGAGGGCTTTGAGCTTATTTTTTAACCAGAAGTTGTTTTACTTCTGAATGAGAGCTGTTTGTCCCTTCCTCAGTTTCTGTTTATATTTTCCTTAAGAAGTAGCTGTGTGGAAAGTTGGCTTCTGTACTGTCTGAATTTTTGCAGAATGCCCAGATTTTTACCTCATATTATTGGTTCATTCCTCATTAAATGTGCAGTTTTGCGGCAAATAATTCTGGACAGACATTGCTTTTAGTTTGATTCTTTGGATAGTAGTGAAAATGCGTTCTTATATGTAACTTGTTATTTCTAAGTTTATAACAGCAATAATTAAAAACTGTCCCTGAATTTGGGTCTTTGTCCATCCATTATTTTTAGCTTGTGCATACCTGGGCAACTACTGGAGGGGTTGTTTGGGTTGATATTTCAGTTTGGTGTCATTTAAGAGACTGTACTTACATGACTGAACTAATAGAGGGGTTGTGGGTGAGATATTTCATTTTCATGTCATTTAAGTGCTTGTACCTACCTACATGGCTGAAGTACTGGAGGGTTCATTGGGAAAAGGTTTCATTCTGGTGTCTTTTGGTTTCATTTCAGTGATTGTGCATACATGAGCAAAGTACTGGGAGGGTCAGTGGGGGAAATGTTTTATTCTGATGTCATTCAAGTGCTTGTGCATACATGGGCAAACTGCTGGTGGGTTTGTTTGAGCTAATGTTTCATTTTGATATCATGTAGCTGCTTGTGCATACAAGGGAAAACTACTGGTGTGTTTGTTTGGGCTAATGTTTCATTTTGGTGTAATTTAAGAGTTGGTGCATGCAACAGCAAACTAAATTAATAGAGGGGTTGTGAGTGAAATATTTCATTTTCATGTGATTTAAGTGCTTGTACCTACATGGTCAAACTACTGGAGGAGTTCACTGGAAAAAAGGTTTAATTTTGGTGTCATTTCACTGTGTGTGCATACATGGGCAAAGTACAGGAAGGGACGTTGGGGGAAATGTTTTATTTTGATGTCATGTAACTGCTTGTGCATACAAGGGAAAACTACTGTAGTGGTTGCTTGGGCTAATGTTTCATTTTGGTGTAATTTCAGTGCTTATTTATACGTAGTCACACTGCTAGAAGGATCCTGTGGGAAAGGTTTCATTCTGATGTCAAAGTCCCTGTGCATACATGGGCAGTCTACTGGTGGGGCCTTTGTGGGAAATGTTTCATTTTGGTGTCATAACTGCTTGTGCATACATGGCCAGACTACTGTGGGGGTCATTTATTTAAGGATATCTGCATTATTTGGAGGGAGAACCTCTCTATGGGTGGGGAGAGGACTGAGAATAGTTAAGATCCAAAGTTGAATAATATTATTACAACAAAAAGTGGCAAAAAAAAAAAATTAATTTTATCTTCACTTTGGAACACACACACTCAATAAGTCCCTTTGAAATACAAAGATAGTACAATGTCAGCTGCCAAGGGTTTGTCTTGAGAATTTATACTGGCGCTTTAAAGATGCATCCCAAATTTTCATTTCTACACTGATGTTTGTTGCCAAATAAAGTTCTAAAAATGTGGGGAAGCATTGTGTTTTTTTGCGAAACACTTGACTGTTTTAAAATTAATATATGCAGGTGCAGAGTATCTTTCTCTTAATAGCTATGCAAATTATGCTCTAAGGGTTCCGTATCTGTTTATCTGAAAATAAAAATAGTAACGAAGATGTTCGAGAACTAGAATTGTAAGGTAACTATTGGGCATTCATTATTACATTTATTGCTTTAATGAACCTAGAGTGGAGCCAGAAGGTTGATTTTGGTCACCAGTGACAGCACAACAGTTAACTATATTACATATTTTATATGTGGCCCCAAGACAATTCCTTTTCACTCTATACAGCCCAGGCAAGTGAAAAGGCTCTCTGACAGGACCCTGCACAGACATGTAAATGGTTGCATTGAGGCTGCCAGAGGTAAGCCCACATCTAGCACCAAAAATAAACCATACTGGTGGAATCCTTATCATAGCAGACTATATAACAAAAGAAAGAGGTCATGGCCACAGTCAGAAAGAACAACTCCAGACAAGAAACCCAGAGATCTAATGAAGTCCAACAATACCAATTGTTTATTATTATTTTATTTATTTTACATTTGTTGACTGGGAAAGTCTGACTGGATACATGTCCATTTCCAACAGAGGCCAGGGGAGAAAAGCTCCAAATGTAGTTACAAAAAAAAAGCATAACAAAAAATATACATTTAAAGTTTACAAGCTCAGTAGAGACATTTGAGTTATACAATCAACAAATTGTGATATAGCACACTTAATAAAAACATATTACATAGTATAAATACACAGGTATTATCAAACATTTAGTCAGGTTTAGAGCAAGAGCATAGCCAATGTTTATTAAGATACTTCTTGAGACTTTTATTAAATTTTGTTAGGGAGGTCTCTCAAGTGATGTCATCAGGCAATGAGTTCCAAGTTTTACCAACAGAACTGGCAAACAGAGAGTCACCTGCAAAGTTTTTGGATTTAACAATTTGGACTACCACTTTATTAGATGAGCGAAGTGGTCTAAAGTTACAGTGGGGGTAGATAATATTTTTAATAGCAGAAATATTATCTGGTTGGTTAAGTACTTTGTGAGCCATTATTAGTTGGTTGTACTTTAATAGGCTGGGCAACTCTAGCCAGCCCAGATAGCTTAGGTGCTTACAGTGATGTGTTCTGTAAGGCATACCAGTGGCAAATCTAGTTATGTGGTTATAAGAGGTGTAGAGTTTATTAAGATCACATTTGTTTAAGTTGGTAAGTAAAGGGGAGGCATAGAAAAGGGTAGAGAATAGGTGAGAATGTGCTATGGCTATTCTAGCAGATAGGCTAAGAAAAGGTTTAATCCTATATAATGTACCAAGTTTTTTGTTAATGGTTTTAATAGTTTGGTTGACATACTTACCGAATTTGAGGCTGTTATCAACCAAAACTCCTAGAAGTTTTGTGCACACATCAGGAGATATTGTGGTACCATTATTTGATTTTATGGGGAATGGTAAAACAGAGGATCTTTGGGTGGAAGAGAAAAGTAGGAGCTTAGTTTTGTTTGGATTTAAAATTAGTTGATGCTCAGAAAGCCAGTTTTCGACTATATTAAAGGTATTTTGGGTTAGTATCTGCAATACCGGTTGGGAGGTGGCTGAACAGATTAAATAGGGCCATCTGTGTATTGAATGCAATTAGCATTTGGAATGGCCAAATGGAGGCCATTGATAAAAATGGAAAACAAAAGAGGACCCAGAATAAATCTGTGGGGACGCCAAGGGTATTAGGAAGGAGGTAGGTTAGTTTAGTTTGCAACAGGATGGCTTGTTGTCTATTGCAGAGATATGATTGGAACCACTGGATAGAATGATTGTCTAAGGAAATTTTTTTCAAGGTGGAAATAAGTAGTTGGTGGTTAACCATATCAAAAGCCTTTGAGAGATATAGAAAAAGGGCTGAGGATGGCCTATTATTGTTTCTGTTATAGTTAATAGCATCAGAGAAGGTAAGAAGGGTTGTGGTGGTACTATGATGTGGTTAAAATCCATGCTGAGATTTTGCCAGTAGATGGTACTGGATTAGATAGTGCAGAAGCTGCTTATGGATGCACTTTTCTATAATTTTAGCCAGTGGTGATAAGATAGCTATAGGTCTATAATTGGAGAGTTCGGTGGAGCTACCACCTTAATGGAGATGTATGACATGAGAAGTTTTCCAGAGATAGAGGGGACTGTAGCTTCGGATATTCTACAGTTGATTAGAATGGAAATGGGATACACTATGATGTTTGCAGCTTTTTGCAGGTACTCAGCAGGGAGATGGTCAGCAGATGGGGTTGTGGGTTTTAGTTTTTTGATTAGGAAACAGATAATGGATGTAGAAACTGGAAGGAGGATAAAGGAAAATTGGGTACTGGGAATGGGAAACTGTAAGTTAGAGGAACACATAGGTAGCTGACTGGCTAGGACCTGGATAGTCTCAGTGAAGAAATTATTAAAGTTATTAGCAACATACTCTGATGGTTTATCTGTGGAGGCTGTAGGAGTAGGTGTGATGGTTTGACCTGGGTGCAGTAGTTTATTTATACCTGCCCAAAATTTTTTTTGGGTATTTTTCATTTCTATTCTGAAGATGGAAGTAGTAGTTTTTTTATCCAGTAAAATGGCTCTTTTAGTCTCATTCCTAACTTGCCAAAATTTGTTATGAGCTTGAGGAGATTTAGTGGAATGCCATGTGGCCCATACCTTATTTCTGAGTGAGATTCTTAACCTGGTTTCCTTACAGAGCCATGGCCTAGTTTTTGCTTTAGTCCTAATGGTGCGGGCAGGAGCATGTGAGACAAGGATGGCCAGGAATGTTTCATTAAAGTAAGAGACAGCTTCATCTAGGGGTAAGTTTTTCAGGGGGGACCAATTGCACAATTTAATTTCCTCTTGAAACTTGGTAGGGTCAACGTTCTTATTATTTCTAACTGTTCTGTAGGTGAGCTGGTGGGGGTTATTGGTTTTGTGTTTAATTATATAGGTGAGAAAGTGATCACTGAGGTCATCATGGAGAGTTCCAGAAGTATACAATTGGGGGTGACTGTTGATAAGAATTCAGTCTAATATACTTTCTTTGCTATTCAATTTGTCTATCCTGGTGGAGGAGGATATTATTTGTGTAAATCCATATAGGTTAATATGGGTAGTGGGAGATTCTGAGGAACAGGTGTTCCAGTCTATGTTAAAATCACCAAGTACTATAGTTTCTTGGGGATAGTTACTAGATAACCACTGGAGGATATCTTCAAGGGTTTTGGTATTATTCTCTGGAGGAATGTAAATACCGACAATATTTATGCTTTTGTTATTATTAATCCTACGTTTGGTAGAAAGAATTTCTGCATTGTTGAGCTGAGGAGGTTGTATGGTATCAGTAGTAACAGTTAGAGTTCATTTGAAGAATACAGCAACTCCACCTCCCTTCTTGGTAGCACGGTCCAACCTAAGTATGTTATACCCTGGAGGTAAAACTTCAATATCTGAGGTTGTTGGTTTTAATCAGGTTTCAGTTAGACACAGAATATCAGGAGAGTGGATTGTTAAGAGGGAATGCAGGTTATGTACCTTATTATTTATACTTCTAAAACTTAGATGGGAAGCCATGAGGGAAAGCCAGGAGGGAGTGAATTATAAGGTCAAGGTAGTCTCCCTGGCTAAGGACAATCACAAAGCCTTCTTCAGCTATGTCAGGAACCTTAAAGATTATACTCAGCAATGTTCAGAACTGGTGGTAACTTCCACAACCTTCGCTGACCAGGTTGGCACAGTAAATCTACTGGCTGATAAATCTAGCTCTAACTTCACCACCAGTATCCCCTGTGAAATCCCTTCTAGCATATCCCCCAGCTACCAGCAGGGAACAGATCCTGGAGGTGCTCACTAAAGGTAAAAGCAGTGCTTCAGTGGCCCTGACAATATTCTTGGTTGCATCCTAAATAACATAAAACATGACCTAACAGCAACACTTAAGGCACTGTTCAACTACAGACTCAAAACAGGTTATGAGCCAGGTGAATGGAGGTCAACAACAGTCATCCTTCTTCATAAGGGTGGACCATCAGCTGACCCAGGAACTACAGATGCATCAGTCTTGACAAGTCTTGTATACAAAGGCATGGAACAACTTATCATGGAAATGATTAACAAGGACAATTGCAAACAGACACTGGACCCATTATAGTTTGGCTTCATTAAGGAAAGGTCTTGCCTGCTTAACTTGTTGACATCTTTGAGAGGGTCACCATGACTACAGATGAGGAGAAAATAGTGCATACCACTTATCTTGACCTGGCCAAGGTGTTTGATACAATACCCCACTCAGGTGTTGTTGTCAAACTCTCAGAACTAGGTATAAATCCCAGCATAGGTTCATAAGTAGGTACTAGGCTATCAGCCCAAAGGCCTAAGTAAGCCTAGCCAACAAGGTTCCCTGGCTTACACCACCCAAGAAAGTTTATTTCCTGTGCCCCTGTTGAGCAGAACCACAGAAGTGATCCCCGGGGTGTATTTCTCTTTCTCATCCACTCATCAAGATTTTTCTTGAAGAGTGCTAATGAGGAACTTTGCTTGACATAGATGGGTAGCTTGTTCCAGAGTATAGGAAGTCTCTGAGACAGGAATCTATCCCTCCAGCATGTCCTGTTTATTGTGGTGACAAGTTTTAGGTCCCTAGAGCATGTAGCTCAGAGGGATTGGGATTTCTTTAGGTGTAGCATGTCCAACAGCTCTTGGTTTAACATAGCTTTATATGTTAGGCAGAGATCTCCCCGGAGGAGGCGATATGCTACAGAGTAAAGTTGGAGTTTTTTAAGACGGTCAGTATAGGGCATCTGTTTGAGGCCAGTAATCCTCTTTGTGAGGTACTTCTGTAGCCTTTCCAGCTGCTGCAGATATCTTGTGAGGTACATTCCAAAAGGGGTGTTGTACTCTATAATGGGCCTAATGAGTGATGAGTTGAGGGGACCAATTATCTCTTTTTTCCTGGATGAGAACCCTTTTGTGATGAGGTGTGCCACATAGAAGGATTTCCTGACTGCTGTGGTGATGTGATTATCAAAGGAGAGACTACTGTCCACCTGGGTCCCAAGGTTTCTTTTCACACATTCAGCATTAAGTAGACTGCCATTTATGTGGTAGTTCATGGGTATAGAGCTTTTACTAAAGGGGATGACAATGCACTTTTTGGCATTGAGCTTGAGGCCATGCCTCTGACACCAGGCATCTGTCTCAGTGAGGCCCTTCTATAGGATGTCCACATCATTTGGTGACTCAACTATGGCTCCTAGTTTGCAGTCATCTGTGAACTTCATTAGCCAGAGGCCTTCTGTGTTAGCCTGTACTTCAGAGAAGTAGATACCAAACAGGAGAGGACCAAGGACTGATCCTTGTGGTACTCCACTTGTCACTGATTTGAAGTCAGATTTGGAGTCTGCAACTTTTACAGTATGGGTTCTGTCAGTGAGCCAGTTGGCAACCCATCTTGTGATGTAGGGACTTATACCTAGTTTAGTGAGTTTAGCTATAATTCCAGAATGGGGAATGGTGTTGAAAGCCTTGGCGAGGTCAAGATAGGCTGTGTGAGCCACCTTACCCTCATCTACAGCTTTGGTGAGTCCCTCAAAGAAGTTGATCAGGTTCAGAAGGCATGATCTGCCTTTCACAAACCCGAACTAGGTGGGGTCCAGAGTTTGTAGGTTACCAATGTCTTTGTTTATGAGTTCCATGATGATACGTTCCATGGCCTTGCAGACCAGGCTCATCAGGCTAATAAGGCAATAGTTCCCAGGATCAGTGGTAGCTCCCCCTTTGTGGAGTGAGATAACTGTTGCTGTGCACCATTCAGTGGGCACAAAGCCTGAAGTGAGACTATGATTGAACATGGTGCTTAGGTGGAGAGCCAGTTCGTTCTGAAGTTCATGTAAAACGCAGCCTGGGATGTTGTCCGGTCCCATGGATGCTGTGTTTTTGGTTTTAGAGAGTGCAGCTTTTACCTGCATAGATATGATTACAGGGACTCTGCATTTTTCCTGTATAGATATGGCCCCTTTAGGGGTGAGGGGGGGTAATGTTAGCACTGAACCTATCTGCCAAGATGTTGGCAATATCAGTTGGTTCTGTAATTGTTGTGCCGTTGTGCTGTAACTCAGAGCAGATCTGGGTATTGCCATTGAGATTCTTGACATAGCTATAGAATGCGTTGTGGTTGCCCTTAGAATCAGTGGCAATTTTGTTTTCATAGCTAGCTGTGGAGGATCTTATAACTGATCTCAGCTTCTTACTGAGGCTGACCAGGGAGCTCCTCCACTCATTGGGTTTTACTCTCTTTTGCAACAGTTTCTTCCTTCTGTTGTAGAGTTTGTTTAAGGCAGAGGACCACCAGATTTACTTCCATTTTTTGGAGGATAGCATCTTGGTTCTGTTTGGGATCACACAATACATGCACTTTTGTAAGTTCTTATAGAGTGCATTTGTGTGAGATTCAGCAGTCATAACTATATTGTCCATCTGCATGGGTGTCATGAAGTTCACCACTTCTGTCTTAAGAAGCATGAAGTTGGCTTTGGAGAATTTTTTTTACCGTGATTTCCTTAATGTTGGTAGGGGGTGGGATGCAGATATCTAGGTGAGCATAACTCACTAGATTGCAAGCTGGCTCACAGACAGGACCCAAGAAGTCAGGATCAGTGACACCACCTTCACCAAGAGATCAGTGACCAGTAGTGTGTCCCAAGCCTCCTTGTTGGGCCCGGTCCTGTTTTAATACCTCCCTTTCTTGTGTGCAAATAATACTTGATAAAAAAGAAGCAAGCTGGATTACTAGATAAGGAGCAACATATAGCCCAGTACTTGATGAATTTATATAATATCTTTCCATAGGTTTATAGGTTCATAGGTTCATAGGTAGGTACTAGGCTATCTGCCTGAAGGCATTTATAAGCCTAGCCAGAATGTGTTGGCTTTCGCCGCCCCCTTAGATTAGTTCCCTGTGCCTCTGTCCAGCAGAACCACTGATGTAATCCCCGATGTAAACCTTCTGTTTCCCATCTACTCGTCAAGGTTTCCTTGAAGAGTGCTAGCGAGTAGCTCTGCCTAATGTAGATTGGAATATTGTTCCAAAGCATGGGAAGTCTCTGGGACAGGAATCTATCCCTCCAGCACATCCTATTTATTGTTGTGGTGAGGTTTAGATCCCTAGAATGTGTGGCTCGAGGTGATAAGGTTTTCTTTAGGTGGAGCATGTCCATCAATTCTGGGTTGGGCATGGCCTGGTATGTCAGGCAGAGATCACCTCTGAGCAGGCGGTATGCAACCAAGTACAGCTGGAGTTTCTTCAGTCAAGCTGCATAGGGCATCTGTTTGGGGCCACTGATCCTCTTGGTGAGGTACTTCTGTGGTCTTTACAGTTGTTGCAGGTGTCTTGTAAGGTACATCCCAAATGGGATGTTGTACTCTATGATGGGTCTGATGAGTGATGAGTAGAGGGGCCCAATGACCTCTTTTGATCTGGATGCAAACCCTTTTGTGATTAGGTGGGCCACATAAAAAGATTTTCTAACCACTTTGGCAATGTGATTATTAAAGGAGAGATTGCTATCTACTTGGGTCCCCAGATCCCTTAATACATTTTCCATATTTAGGGGACTACCACTTATTTGGTAGTTTGTGGGTACTTTGTTATTTCCAAAGGGAATAACTATGCACTTTTTGGCATTTAGCTTGAGGCCATGCTTTTGACACCAGGTATCCGTCTCAGCGAGACCCTTTTGGAGAATGTCTTTGCCTGCCGGTGAGTCAATTATAGCCCCTAGTTTGTAGTCGCCTGCAAACTTCGTCAGCCATAGTCCTCCTGTGCTTGTCTGTACCTCTGAAAAGTATATGCTGAACAGGAGGGGTCCTAGGACTGAACCCTGGGGAATGCCACTTGTAACCAGTTTAGAGTCAGACCTAGCTCCCGCAACTCTCGCCATGTGGGTTTTGTCCTTGAGCCAATTGGCAACCCATCTTGTGACATAGGGGTTTATGTTCAGGCTGGTGAGCATGTCTATAATACCAGAATGGCGAATGGTGTTGAAGGCCTTTGCAAGGTCTAGGTAGGCTAAGTGTACCACCTTGCTCTCATCTATAACCTGGGTAACTGTCTCAAACTAAGTTCACCAGGTTTAGGAGGCATAATATGCCCTTAACACTGTCTTAAGAAGCATGAAGTTGGCTTTGGAGAAATTTTTACCATGGTTTCCTTAAAGCTGGGAGGGGGCGGGATGCAGATATCTAGGTGAGCATAACCTCACTAGGGTGCTAGCGAGGAGCTCTGCCTAATGTAGATTGGAATCTTGTTCCAAAGCATGGGAAGTCTTGGGGACAGGAATCTATCCCTCCAGCACATCCTAGTTATTGTTGTGGTGAGGTTTAGATCCCTAGAGCGTGTGGCTTGAGGTGATAAGGTTTTCTTCAGGTGGAGCATGTCCATCAATTCTGGGTTGGACATGGCCTTGTATATCAGGCAGATATCACCTCTGAGCAGGCGGTATGCAGCCGAGTACAGCTGGAGTTTCTTCAGTCGAGCTGCATAGGGCATCTGTTTGAGGTCACTGATCCTCTTGGTGAATTACTTCTGTGGTCTTTCCAGCTGTTGCAGGTGTCTTGTAAGGTACATCCCAAATGGGGTGTTGTACTCTATGATGGGTCTGATGAGTAATGAGTAGAGGGGCACAATGGCCTCTTTTGATTTGGATGCAAACCCTTTTGTGATTAGGTGGGCCACATAGAAGGATTTTCCAAATGGCTTTATTATTTTTTTATATTTTTTTTACTCATGTATTCACTTATTTCTGGGAAAATTTGATTTAGTTCTTTATTAAATTGTTAGCATGAATGGTTAATAATATAAAAAACAGCAATATTTTAGTATTAATATTGATAGCATGTATCAGAGTTATATGTGTCTTTTGCCTGTTTTTTGATAGACTACCATATCTTTAAATGTTTAATCAATTTGAGTCACACTCTGGGGTGGCTCATACTATAGGACTGCAGCCCCCCACCTATATAAAAGACTAATAATTGCGTCCCCCCACTGTAGAAAATTAAAATAAAACAAAAAAATTCACGAGTCTTGGAACTTGCTGAATTCCTGACTGCTCTGTCACGCAGTCCAGAACTCCATGCATGCATGCATGCTTACTTCCTGAACTCCAGACTGCGAAGGAAGGGAACTCAGCCCTGCCAGCCCAGAGGTATGGGCGGTGATGATTGCACAGACCAGAAGCACACCGGACTGCATTGCCCACAGGCTGAAGGCTCCAGCTTACTCACATCTCATGGGAAAACCCAGAAGAGCCTCGCAGGCTGTTATGGAGGAGATCGGGCTGCTACAGAGGACTTAGCTTGCAATTATGGGCTGCTACAGTGGACTTAGCTTGCAGAGGACAGTTATGGAGGTGATCAGGCTGCTATGGAGAACTTAGCTTGCAGAAGACAGAATCAGGCAGGCTGCTATGGAGGGTCAGAAGGCAGGGTGTGTGTGTAATGCCCCAGTTGCTCATGGTGGTGGTTAGAGAATAAGGCTTGAACCCTGTACCTTGGGCCTAACTGGCAAGACCCTGAATTCCTTACCCACCACCATTTGTAAAACATTTGCAGATTTTTGCCTCATATTTGTTCTGTTCTGTTCCTTGTAAAATCTGTGGTTTCTGTATTTTTGTTACTTAACACAGCCAGTAGTGCAGTGGTAACAGTGTTGCCTAACAGCTACAGGTTGTCTAGTTTGATTCTTGGCTGGGGTGCATTCTGTGTGGATTAACACAGCCAGTAGTGCAGTGGTAGCATTGTTGCCTAACAGCTACATGTTGTCTAGTTTGATTCTTGGCTGGGGTGCATTCTGTGTGGAGTCTGCATGTCCTTCCTGTGTTTGTCTGGGTTTGCTCTGGTGTCCTCAATTGATATTTGTCCCTATTTTTTGGACTGTATTTCCCCATTATTGGCTTCGTCCAGGTTTTATGTGCGAAGGTTGAGAGCTATGGTGATAACTGAATTCACTGAATATGCTTGGGGGCTATATTCCCCCATTATTGGCTTTATTCAGGTGTTTTATGCTACGTAGTTGACAGCTATGGTGAGAACTGAAATCACTAAATGGTAGCCATTTAAGTTTCAGTCTTTCTTTCTTTTACAAAACAGATGATTTGGCATAGTGACATGTTACTCTGACTGTTTTGCACAGGGTCCTGGATTCAATGCTTGGCAGTAAAATGTATGGTGGTAACCCATCATTTTATTCTAACAACTTTCCTACATTATACAAGCAATGTTTAAAATGTGTCCCTGTTTTTTGGTCTTTTGCCCCCCCCCCCCCCACAGATTTACAGATTTTGGATTTTTCCAGATTTCTTGTGCTGCAAAGTTTAGAGATGCAGCTGAGTGTCAAGTAGATTTTACAAGAAGCTGAGAGCTGCAGGAGAACAAAAGTTTGGTGCTGCTCATGCCAAGTCTGCTTATGTTGTTAACAGCACAATAGGCAGTGCATTTGCTTTTGATGCAGAAGGCTGTGGGATCCTACTCCCACAGTAAATTGATGCGTTGCTGATGCTGTACTGTATTGTAAAGGGGGTGGATGCTACAGTCCTTCTTGGTGAAGATACCTTGTAACTATGAACCTGTTATCAGTTTGACATCCATTCCCTATTGCAATATTACTAGCTTATCATTTTTTAATGCAGCTTAGGCAATTTATTCCTCAAGGGCAACAGGCACTTTATTTGTAGATGAAACAATGAAATATAAAGTTGTTTTTGCTAGCAGCAACCTCTTCATTAGTTATAGATTTCTTTAATGTGGAATTATTTAGATGAATTTTACTTCTTCAAAGATTGTGCATATTTACTGATACTGCTGGACTGTAGAAGTTTGAGTGGACTTTTATGGTAGAAATGTTCTGAATTGGGCAGTTTTGTCATTATTGGCTCATCATTTTGTTTCATTGTTTACTGAAAAAGTGATCTGAATTGGGCAATTTTGTCATTATTGGTGCATGCATTTTGTTTCATCGTTTACTGGAAAAATGTTCAAAACAAATTTCAAACACCCTCTAACAACTGTACTATATTGTACAAGGAATATAATTTAATACAATCAGGAAGGTGTATCAAAGACCACATGTATGTTTCGTGTCCAAGGGGCCTATGATTTGAAAACAGCCCAAAGTTAATCTTTATCTGCCACTGGCAAAATGTATTTTCTTTGAATGTGGGTTTCAATGCTATTTCAATGAATGTGAGTTTCAAGGGCAGAGAAGTTTTAATGCTAAGTCTGTTTTCATTGTGAGATTGCATTGCTTTATTTAGCAGATGTTTAAGTGTTTGTGCTGTAAAATGCAAAATAAAACTTTCCAATGAAGTCCAAATCATCGTAGAAGTAAAGCAGTATGCACATTAGTGTTTATGGTAAATGGGGTGAAATAGCTAAGTAAGGGTTCATTGGAAGGGCTGTAGGGGGGAGGCTCCATTCGACCATGATTTTGTGAGGGGGAAGAGCAGCAAACTCAAAGACAGACCCGGCTGAACTATACCTCTCAACTTTCCAGATTTTCACAGAATGAATAGAATTTTGCTTCTTATTTTTGGTCTGCCCCTCATAAAATGTGTGTTTTTTCTGGCAAATAATTTAGGAATTAAGTCACTAAATAATGACAGACACTGAGTTTCAGACTTCATAACCTTCAGAAAAATGCATGCTAAAGCAAGACCTGTTATTCTATCAATTGTCTCAGTTTATACAACAATTTATAGTACTGTTTATATATTCCCCCAGTATATTTGGTCTTGTCCAGATTTCCTGCATTAACAGGTTGAGAGGCATGTGCATATAAATTGCTTTATAGAATTAGACATATCCAAACCTCTCAACTGTCCCCGATTTGGGCTCAAAATGTTGCTCTTCCCCTAATAATCCCACTGCAAAATGGCAACTTTGGAAGAAAACATGGAGGGCTTACAATTAAGAAATAACTGTAATAATCAGAGTTATAGATTACTTTTATTTTAGAAATGCATGCAGATTCTTTTATTTTGCAGTTGCTCATGTTAGCAGTACTAATATTAAAAAGTGCCCCTTCTTTGACAGGTTCCCAGCTGTATTGCGTGGCTATTTTATATTTCTGCATCACATTTTTTGGTCCATTTTTCATAAAATTGTGTTTTTTTGGCAAATTAGTGGCAAATCATTAAAGACTGAAGTTAGAAAATAATGACAGACATTTGAGTTTCAGATTTCGTATCTTTCAGAAAATTCATACTAATGCAAGACCTACTATTCTATTATCTTTCTACGTTTATAAGAGCAATATTTAAAAATTGTCCTCATTTTTGGGTCTTTGTCCCACTTCTATGTATGGCTCTGTCCATATTTCTTGTTCTGAGGTTGAGAAGTATGACAAATGTGTCAGGGCCATCACAGTCAGCCAGAGACATTTCAAATTGTGACATACTTGTTGTACCCCGCTCCCCCATGTAGTGACTCTGGATGTGTCCAGGCAAGGCAAGGAGCAGTTATGCAGTATAAATGTGCAGAGTATCTCCCCATCCAAGGTAGACACAAGTGCTGCTTTTATTCTGTCCTTGATTTTGCAGAATGTTCTGGTTTCTGTCATATTTTTATACTGTTGATTTATGCTTATTATTACTCAGAAAGTGCCGGTTGCTCTGTGTTTAAGTAGCAATGCTTTAATGACCATCAGGTAAGCTTGTCTGAGATTGTAAGATGCAAGTAAGCTTTAATAAGCATACTGTTAAAGAACTGCCAACACTGAAAGCCTTTCTGTTGTTGTCATGCAGAGAATACTTACATAACTAGATAATGTATAAACCTTGGGTATTGAAATGTTGAAATGCATATGACAGTATTTGTAATAAAGGACAGGGTTTCATTATTTTAAGAAGCTCATTACTTTTGTTAGAGTCTTGCAGTCATCTTTACAGGCTTTACCTGTAAACCAAACAGAATGCCAGTCTATCATGTGTGGTCCATTACCTGTACAGTAATCCTTTAAGCAATGTATCTTGAGCTTGTTGTTTGCTTTTCATTTTTTACTTTGATCATGTTTTCCCCATGAAACACGTAGATAGTTGTCAGGCAGCAGGTCTTTTTTGGATAAGAAACATTTTTACAAGTGGGGGTATCACAGAGATTGCTACTTTCAGCATGTTCCTTGGTACTTTAATAAAGCTGAATATAAATTATAATTAGAACTGCAGTGCAAGGAGAAGTGATTTGAGTTGAGTGCTCCTTGTTTTTCTTATACTTGATTTTGACTGGCATTCCAGTAATGTATTTAAAAAGAAGTTTATTTTTTCATGCCTCACAATCTTTTTGTTTCCATCTAGCTATTAAGTAAGCTGTCATGCAGCCAATGGATTGAAATATATTTTTTCTACACTCCATTTTGTCTTGATTGGTATCTCATAATGACGGTTTGGCACCCAGGGCAGCATATTTAATTTAAGTTACAGTTTTTGTGGTTTTGAGCATAGCACCTCCCGTTTCTAGTTGGCCACACCCCTTCTCATTGACCACACCCATTCACCTGTCTCCTGCAGCCCCCCTTTGATTTGAAGTCACAGCCGCCACTGGTCACACTGTGTGTGAATTTACTATTTAAATGCATATTTATTGGTGTTTTACTTATATCATGCACAGAAGTTGCTCCGTAAGTGGAGATACTGCAGTTTGCTGATGGATTTTTCTCTTCTGACTATTGTAACATTTTGTAAATAAATGGGTTTTCATTTTCCTTGTTAATTGTTGTTCTTCTTCTCCTTTTGGCTTTTCCCGGTTAGAGGTTGCCACAGCAGAACTCCGGTCCGCTAATGATTGGCAGTAGATTTTTACGATGCCAAGGTGCCAGCCCAATGCCTGACCTTCAATGAAGCCACTCCCATTCATGCATGTCTTGCGAATGCCACTCGACTGCAGGGAGGACATGCAGACTCCACACAGTAGGCACGCCAGCCGAGAATCGAACCGGAGAACCTTTTGCTGGGAGGCAACATCGCTAGGAAGTGCATTTGGGTAGTAGCTAGAAATCAGCAAAAATAAAATATGAAGTGAAAGAAAATTTGAGTGTATACAAATTTTTAAACTTTGCATCACTCATGCTTCTACAGATGTACAAGCAGCCTGCTCACAAGATAGTGCATTTGTCAAGTAATATTTAGAAATCAGCACATATCAAACTAGAAGCTGAAAAAGGAATAGTAGAGTGTGTTTACTAATGCGCCAACCTTCTGTCACACACTTGCTTTCTATGGAATTACTAGCAGGTCAGAAAGTTACTACACCAGGCTAGTATTCAAAAATTAGAATACAGTAAAACATGAAATGAAAGAAAGAGAAATATGGTTTCCACTATTGTTTGCCTCACTCGGATGCTTTCTATAGGTAGAAGCCATGTCATAAAATTGTTGTAGTTGACCAGGATTAACAGTCACCACAGAATAAAATATGAAATGGAATAAACAAAAAACTATGTTTACTAATGTTTTAAAAGCCCTGCACACCTGGGATTTGCACAGACAACTCAGGTACAATTTGGATAAAACTAGGACTATCCATAGGTCTGATCACCTTTTTGTTTCCTTTCATTCCTGGTCTTTGTTTTTTGTCTGTTTCTAAACAAACCATGTCCCCAGGATATTGAGGGGGCATTTATTTTTGTTATTCTTTTCATGGCAAATCTCTGTCTTCTTCTGTTAGAGCTCATTCTACTAGGGCTGTTGCCTCTTGAGGTGCCTTCTTCAAGGGGTTGGACACCATTCCATCCTTGAAGCTGCTACTTGGTCTTCAGTGCATACCTTTACTAAGCATTATAAGTTGGATATGGTTTCTAGGGCCAGATCAGGTTTTGCTGAAACCATTTTATGTGGGCTTGTTCAGGGCTCTTCTCAGCTTCTACCTCCCATTCTGTTTCTTGAGTTTTTTTATTCTCCCTTCTATGTAGAATACTGCAACAGTGATATAGAATGGCATAATACAGTTGTGTAAAAATCCTACCAAAACAGTACATGTCTTATTCTTCATTGTGGCAGTATTTGCTCCCTCCCTCCAACCCCCTGTTTGTTCTGCATTTTTTTCCTTCTGGATGTGTATGGACTCCTTTGTTCTGTGACACCTGTTCTCTTCTGGAGCAATATAGTTCTAAGTAGTTGCGGTTGTAAGTCCCTTTTTTGCCCCATGTTCTGTGTGCAGAGAATAAATGTGATGTATGGCACAACCAAGATCTCTTTTTAAGCTTTTTTATACTGGCCAAGTGACAGACTGTCCACAAAGATACATCCCTTCTGTACCGAATACTGCACCAGAGAAGAGAAGGACATCAACTCTTATGGTAAGATTTTACACAACTGTATTTTCTGTCACTTTGCTCCATCATAACTACCATGCATACCTCCCAACTATTCAGATTTTCCCCGAATGTCCACATTTTGACCTCATATTTTTGGTCTATTTCCCATAAATTTAGATTTTCTGGACATCACTGAGAATTGAAGTTACTAAATAATGAGACACATTTGAGTTTCAGACTTCATATCCTTCAGAAAATGCACACTAATAAGTCCTGTTATTCTAGCAACTTTCTAAATTTATAAGAGCAGTATTTAAAATTTGTCTCTATTTTGGAGCATTTGTTAATTATTATTTTAGGCTTTGTCCAGATTTTTATGCTTAGAGATTGGGAGGTATGCTGTTATGTGATTAAGCTGGAATGGAAACAGTTTAAATGTTACCATGTAGGACTAATCATTGTCAGACCAGGAATCAGACACTTGTTAGGTACTGCAAACTGTTAGAATGATGGCAAAAGCTGTACAGTATCATTTCAATTATTGGTTTATATTTTAATAACAGTGGAATTAGAAAGAGATTCATACAGATATAATCTTAAAAGAAAAACAAGGCTGTAAATATAATACAATCCAGTAACTCACTAAGAAGTAGCATGTACACTAGGAAGTGCATTTGGGTTGCTGTTTTTTTTCTTTCGGCATTTCCCGGTTAGGGGATTACCACAGCGGAACTCCAGTCTGCTAATGATTGGCAGTCGATTTTTATGGTGCAGAGGTGCCAGCCCGATGCCCAACCTTCAATGAAGGCAAGCCCATTCATGCATGTCTTGTGAACGCCACTCGACCATGGGGAGGACATGCAGACTCCACACAGAAGGCGCTCCAGCTGTGAATCGAACGGGAGAACCTCTTGCTGTGAGACGAAAATGCTAGGAAGTGCATTTGGGTATTAGCTAGAAATCAGCAAAAATAAAATATGAAGTGAAAGAAAATTTGAGTGTATACAAATTTTTAAACTTTGCATCACTCATGCTTCTACAAATGTACAAGCAGCCTGCTCACAAGATAGTGCATTTGTGTAGTCGTATTTAAAAATCAGCACATATCAAACTTGAAGCTGAAAAAGGAACAGAAAAGTAATGCATTGGCCAGGCATGAGATTATATGTAAAGATTTTAAGAAGTTTGAATTTTTTATTTTAGACAAGGTCAGGAAAGAAATATTTTCGGGAGATCTGAACAACATCTTGGAATGTAGGGAATCCTTTTGGCAGTTGGTGTTTGGAGCTGACCAAACACCAGGGCTAAATGAGGTTATTAATTTAAAATGTTTTTTAATGTATAGATAGTTGTCACACACATTTACAATTTTAGTGTTAATTAGCAAAAATTCATATAAATATTTAAGTAAGTTATTTATATATATATGTATATAACATTAATCAATCAATTTAAAAAAAAAAGACATATAGAGACATATATAAATATATACATAAAGTATTTTGATAATTTTTTGTTGATATAAGGATATTTATTCAATAGAAAATAAGTTATATAACATGTGTATTTAAAATTTCTGAATGAGATTCATTTTTTTATCAAATGACATCATTTCCTGTGGGAACTGTATTTAAACAACAGTTTTTTTACATTCATTGTTTCTGAGGAAGTTCACGTAAATAAAAGTGGATGAAAGCGCTTACAAAGTCATTTTGGAGAGTGAGAGTTTTTTCTGGAGCTATTCAAGGTTATTTGCCTGGTTTTTGGAGTTTTAGCAGGTCAGAAAGTTACTACAACAGGCTAGTATTCAAAAATCAGAATACAGTAAAACATGAAATGAAAGAAAGAGAAATATGGTTTCCACTATTGTTTGCCTCACTCAGATGATTTCTATAGGTAGAAGCCATGTCATAAAATTGTTGTAGTTGACCAGGATTAACAGTCACCACAGAATAAAATATGAAATGAAATAAACAAAAAACTCTGTTTACTAATGTTTTAAAAGCCTTGCATTACTGATGTGCTTTGTAGAGTAGCAGCAGCAAAGTTGTAAAATGCCTGAAAGGCTGATTTTCTCAATGTGTGAAATGCACAGATTAAAGTAATGAATGGCTGTTGTTAGTACAACTGTAATTTGAGAAGGTATTTGGCTGACACCTTTGAACCGTCCTGCAGGCACTCTTCCTCCAACCCTCTCAGCCAAAGGTGAGCATGCCCAGAAAGGCAAAGCTGAAATGTAAACAAAGGCTGAATCAAAACAAAAAATCCCTGGGACTGTCCCTTTAAGTAGACTATCACCTATGTGGTAGTTCATGGGTACAGAGTTTTTACCAAAAGGGATGACAATGCACTTTTTGGCATTGAGCTTGAGGCCATGGCTTTGACACCAGGCATCTGTCTCAGCGAGGCCCTTTTTTAGGATTTCCACATCATTAGGAGTTTCAATTATGGCTCCTAGTTTGCAGTCATCTGTGAACTTCATTAGCCAAAGACCTTCTGTGTTAGCCTGTACTTCAGAGAAGTAGATACCAAACAGGAGAGGATCCAGGATTGAACCCGGTGGTACTCCACTTGTCACTGGTCTGAAGTCGGATTTGGAGTCTGCTACTTTCACAGTATGGGTTCTGTCAGTGAGCAACCCATCTTGTGACATAGGGATTTATACCTAGTTTAGTGGGTTTATCTATAATTCCAGAGTGGGGAATGGTGTCAAAAGCCTTGGAGAGATCTAGATTGGCTGTGTGAACCACCTTACCCTCATCTATGGCTTTGGTGACTGCTTCAAAGAAGTCTATCAGGTTTA
>NC_056739.1:938786879-938799379 GCF_019279795.1 Protopterus annectens | reverse complement strand
CATGCTTGGGTACAAGTCTCCAAGACAGACACTGACCATGTTATGTAATACATGCTGCATACATGTCAACTGGAGCACCTCACTGGCCCTCTGCAAAAAGCACCCAGATGATTGGCTGATGCATGTCACTCTCACCCTGAGGATCACTACTGTGGTAGCTATTGATAGATGGCCTGCTGGCACATGGCAGGTGGCATGATACCACTGTACACACGTCTCCTACACTTCCCATCTCTCCACGGACAATAGTCTGGTACACACCTATGAATACCTGCACAGATGGACCCCAGTACAGATAAATGGGTACATGTGCATTACTGAGAATATCAGTGTCTGTGTGTATGTAGACCTGTAGTTGGGAATACCCTGAGGCCCTTTACACCCACCAAACACTCCATTGCCATAGATAGATGGGGCTGCTGCTGTACCTGACATTATATGTACCTTGTTACACGCTTCTCCCTAAGGGCTACCTGGGCTTTGCAGTACCAGCACAACACTGTTGTACAAATGGGTTGATAGGCATGGGATACCCACTGAGTTCTGGCAAGTGTGTGTATTTGTGCATGCGTGTATATATGTAGGGTACACCATTCTGAGGCCACATTCACCTGCTACAATACGCATTGCAAAACAGTATTAGGGATAGTGATGTTGCTGACCATAGGAGAGGCATGACAATGCATCACCCTACTATGGCTGTGGCATGTGCATTAAATGCATATCCCTGTAGTAGCACTCTTGGGATGGACAAAGGGTCATATTGCAGTCCTGGTCAATGTGTCATGGTGGGTATGTCAGAGTGTTATCATGGGTTTCAGTACATACAATATCCACTGTGGGATGTTGGTGCTGGGTATACTGTATTTACACCATGGTACCCCCAATACATGTTCCATGTTCCACTGTATGGGGACCACTGTTACCATCAACCATACAGGTAACTGATAACACTATACAGCCCAGTTATGCATGTGCTGTGTACATCTTATCTGTAACACAATGGACACACTGACAAGGTAGTTAGCACTGATAAGCCCAGGTCTCTCAGATGTGTGTCTGACTGCTATGTTTTTGTCAATTTGTATATGATGGTATGTCACACTATGCATTGTCCATAACCAACCAGTACATCCCCATTACCATAATGTACAGGCCTGGGGGATGTTCTTCACATAACATATAACCTGGAACACACCTCATCCTAAAAGCTGTGTGGTATGTGCAATTAAGGCCACACACATCAGTAGCACTACATAGCTAGGTAGGGGTCTAGTCCCAGTGTTGCCAAGTAAAAGTGTGTGTATGTATGTGAAGGAATCTACTTCCATTTGCAGAATATACATGTCCCAGGAGTTCATCTGTCCGAGAATTGCCTGGCATATGCTAACATTTCACAGGTATTATCCTGTGAACATACATTCCATCACAACTAGTGGTAGATGTGTAAATGCCCTCTTCCCCACTGTATGGGTGTGCAGTGATACTGGGGTTGGTATATATATATATATATATATATATATATATATATATATATATATATATATATCTGGCCATAATACTTTACAGTTCATGTTAACAGGTTAGGTAGTTGTCTATCACACTATCTGCATTTCTACAGCACCTCTCACCCTCCAAAGGGTAGGGCTGTGCCACCCACACCAGCACACTTATGTTTACTGAGTTGAGTATTGCACTACATTGGGGAAGGGGACATATACCATGCCAGTACCATCTCCAATGACATTAAACTAGTGGACTGCTTATTCCCTAATGTGTTGTTGTGCCTATTCTGGCTTGGTAGAATTACATAGGCTACAATGTGTTCCTTGCACAGGTACATACATCCATGTGTACAGTATTCTCTGTGTATTGCATCAACACTAAATCCTCTGTGTGTGTTATACACAAACATGTGGAGTGTACCACTCAGTACACTTACCATTGTCCACTGTAGAAGGGCTGCCGACAGCAGCCACCATGCACTCACCTGTATACACCACCCCCGGACATATAAGCCATGTGGCACTTGAAGTAACTGTTATACAGACCTGTGACATGTGTTCACCTGTACCCAGGATATGGCACAGCCAAGATGTCACCACAGTGCCATACCCCTTGTAGGATACAACAGCTGACCATCCTCCTGCTGACACATGGACACCTACAACACAAATGGATTACATTATGGAGACCACAATCACTCAGTTTTAATAACAGCTATAATGCATCATGGCTGGACAGCTTCACTTCCTAACATGTAAGCATTAAACTTTACTGCTGGCAACATGTTACACAGCATTACATTGGTACACTGTAGTACACTCACCATGTGCATCAGAACCATATTAGCCTGTCCCTGCATCGATGTTATGGATGACAGGGATGTGGCACAGGTATCATCAGAATCACTGGTGTCATCCAGTGTTCACTCTGGGTTTGTCCAGACACCTTGAGCATGGCCTCCATATGCTAGGGGCTACTACAGTCACTCAATATTGTCATGCACTGGAGTGTCATATATAACTATTGTTCAGTAGATGCAGGATCTGTTGCTCTATTAACTTTTTATGTGGGCTACAATAATATTCGGGAACACTCTCTGGTATTGTCTAGTAATTCCCCAATGCATCTGTATTGCTGCATATGTGGGTATTCTTTCACCTTTCTTCTGATTGCAATTATAACAGTATCCATGGGGTCTAGTTTCCCTCCCAATCCATGTTCCATGCTACAGACGTTATTATACTATCAGCTGTCCTGAGATTACATGTCAGAAAAGTATTTCTGAGAGGGCGTGGCCAAGGATGAACACAGGATAGCAGCAGATTTCTTCAGCTCCACCAATTTCATTACACTGACAGGAATTAATTACTTAAAAAAATAATTTTTGAAGTAATTTTCTTTCTAAATATGTTTGTTTTATATAGTTCTTGAACTATATCTAAAAAAGAAAGGAAATTTTAACAATATTCCTGTCAGAAATCACTTTGGAAATTTTCCTGTCAGTTTATCAGTCTGAAATGAGTTCCAGTAAGACAAATTCTCAAGACTCCAGCATCAAGAAAGAACTTCAGTCTCTGATAACTATAATCCAGCAACTTACTGCTAAGATGGATAAAATGGATACTAAAATAGATACCTTCATAGAAAAAACTACAAAACAAATAGACTTGTTACATATAGACCTGTAACAACAGAAGATCCAGATGACAGGCATAGAAGAAGCTGTGAATGACATGGAAAATAGAATCCAAGAAGAGGAAAACAGCATTGAGTTTCTGCTGAAACAAAATACACATTTACAAACAAAGCTTGATGACCTGGAAAATAGATCTAGGCACAATAACATTAGGATTTTTGGACTGCCAGAAAATATTGAAGGTAACAATATTACTTCTTTTTTAACAACATGGCTCCCTAAAACTTTAGACTTACCAGAAGCACTCTCTTTTGGTATCGAAAGAGCACATAGATATATAGCTAATACTAACTCTAACAAAAACTATCCTAGATCAGTTATAGTTAGATTTATATCATCTTTTGATAAAGAGATGGTTCTTAAATCTGCTTGGGCTAAAGCTCCTGATAAGATTAATGAGACAACTGTGCGTTTTGACAATGATTATTCTTCCATGGTAATAGCTAAAAGAAAAGTTTTTCTGCCACTAATAAGGGAACTTAAAAAAGCACAGTTTAAAACATACCTTTTGTTTCCTGCCAAGCTTAAAATCTTCCTTCCTGATGGTCCTAAAATTTTTGATGACTTAGACTCTGCTTTACTGTTTATCAAAAAAAAAATAAGATTTTGGATAAAATAGAGGAAATGGAATGGGCTAGTCCTTCATTAAAGAGACTGGCAACTGAAACTTTGTGGAAGACTTCAGAGAAGAAGAAGAGACTAAAAAACAAATGATTTGTTCTATGTTTTATTTTTTCTCTCATCATTTTATTTCATTGTTAATCTTTTTAAATATAGTTCCTGCATTTCCAGAAAGCCACAAATATTCTGAAAAAGATTTAATCAAAGTTATTCTCTGTGTGCAAAGAAATGTTTTGTTTCATAACCAGTCAAAATATCTGAAGAACTAATAACAAGCTATGATTCAATTTGTTTCTCTTACTGAAAAAGAGAAGTAAGGTCAGTAATTTGATACATTTTTTTTCTTTCTCTTTTTTTTTCTTCTCCTTTTCTTCTTTTCTTTGTTTAAACAATGACATTCTATTTAGATTATGTAGTGGGTAAAGGGTGGGGGAGGGCAGGGAGAGAAGAGTAATGAAAATATGATTAATAGAATAATAACATATTTATTCCTTGTAAAAAGTTTATATGTTCTTCAAATGCTATTCCTAATTATACTTTCTTGATTATACTGCTTATGCTTGTTTGTAAATAATCTGTCATGCTTTAACTAATAATAATTAGAACTAAATAATAGTAAATAATATGTTTTATTTTTAACTCTATTAATATAAACAGTAAGTAATATTCCATTGTATATACTTCTTATAGCTTTCTCTTACATTTTTTTATTTCTGCCTTACACTCTTTTATTTTCTACTCTCTTTTTCTTTTCTTTATTAATATATAGAAATGCTTTTGATCATATAGACACAGTAAATAATAAGATTTGCATAAAAATTGAGTTGGGACAAAAATATTGAGTTTTATTACTTATTAATAACTTTGGGCTTAATTTCACTTACATAGAGGCTGTAATAACCTGTAAAATACATTGTGAAGGTTTTGTCATGTTTAGATGCATTTACACTGCTAAATGAATGTTTGTCACTAGTTTTTAATAAGTTTCCCGCCAAAATGTTAAGGGAGACAATCTGGGATGTGGGCTGTCTCATGCACAGTGTCCATGAGCTACTTCAAAAGCTTCAACTCTCAGAATTCTCACAGAGAAGCTGAAAGCAGTCAGTCTAACCTTTGACCTAGATATCACACTGACACATCACAAATCCAGGAAGAACACTCTACCAGAAAGTAGAACTGATGCAAATGCGACTACGTGAAGGAAAATGAACTCTTTAACATCTAAATGTGAGTTATTTTATATAATTACTTAAATATCTATGTTATAATTCATAAAATATGTCAGTTATAATGAGTTTAAATGATGCAGTTTCTTGTAGTAAGTAAATGTCTTATTTTAGAAGGCATAGAAAATGAAACATTTATTCAAGTGTTTTTGAAAATCTACTTAACAGCAGCATAATAATCTGTGTTAAAAACTTATGTTCCAAACATATACATTACTATAACTCATTTAATTCATCTGATTGACAAGCATAAATAATTTTATAACTCTATTCTGGAAGAAATTGTCATGTGATATATTTTAAAGCAGTAGTATAGCATGGTTGTAAAACCTGGTTACTAAAATGTGTTTACTGTGCATTATTTTGTATGAAGCAGACAGATTTATTGTAGGGACAGCAAGTAGGATAGTGCTCAGCAAGGACACAACTCAGTGAGATCAGATATATATATATATATATATATATGTGTGTGTGTGTGTGTGTGTGTGTATGTGTGTGTGTGTGTGTGTGTGTGTGTGTGTGTGTGTACATATATATATATATATATATATATATATATATATATATATATATATATATATATATATGTGTGTGTGTGATGGCTTCTTTTTTTTTTTTTTTTTTTACAATAATGCAAGTGTTTCTGGGAATCTGCATAACTATGCAGTATGATTTATAACAATTTCTATAAATACAATATTTTATTCTATTGACAATAATGAGTATAAGTAAAATGCTCATATACAAGCAATTCAAGGTTTTTTTGGAAGCTGTTGACTGCATTTACATGACAGAAAATAGATGCATCTTAATATATGTAATGTCTGAATCATATTAGCCAAAGATTTTGATTTAAATGAATGTTAGAACTTATTTTTCTCTCCTCTTGATTTCTAACATCAAGATTATTTGAATGCTATTTGAATACAAGTGTTTTATATTACATAGATGTATATAGTAGTATGAACAGTTTTTTTTAAAAAAAGTTTATTTTAGTTTATATGATGCTGTTTAACCAAATGTGTAGTCTTGTCTTGCTAGATAATTGAATTGAAAACTGTTAACCTCAGTTAAATATAACTAGCATTAAATTGATAAGGTGGTAGCTGAGGTACTGCTGCTTAGGGTAGGGGGTTAACTTGAGTGGTAAATACTACTCTAAGTTGGAGTTTATAACTCCAGGCTGGATGCAAGGTTTAATCATTACATTATTTTCACTTGTTCATTGTTATATGTATATAGTTTTGACATCCACAATATATTTTGTACACTCATTGTCACTACAAACAAAATTGAATCCTATACAAAATCCCATAAGAGATTCAATAAATACAGCTATATTTAAAGGTACACCTAAAGGAGGAGATGTAACACTACTTATGTTGTTATTTGTTATTTTGATCATAAGATTCTTAAGTTTTAAAAATGCCAAATGACATCTTTAAAAGGAATTTCTTTAAACATTAATGGATTGAATAATCCGTGTAAAAGGGCAAGCCTAATAAGATACATTAATTTACATAAGGCCAACTTAGTCTTCCTGCAAGAAACCCATCTCTTGAAAAACGATATTGATAAACTAGCCACAAACAAATATACAGTATTGGTTAGTTCAGAGCACACTCAGAAAAAAAGAGGAGTGGCTATTTTATGGAATAAAAGTATGCCCATTCCTAAAACCATTAAGTCTTATCAGGATGACAAAGGAATGTTTTATATGGTTACAATACAAATTAATGGGAAGACTTACACTTTAATTAATGTATAGTGGATACCTGGAATTGGTATTAATACAGTGAAACATCATCTTGATAAGATCATATCATTCTCTATAGGAGATATTATTTTAGCTGGTGACTTTAATTGTATACTACATGAAAGTGATACTACCACTATAGGAAAAAGAAGAATTACATCTAATGCAAAACATTTAAATGATTTTGCTAATTCTTATCATTTGAATGATATTAATAATCAGATAGATTCAAAATCATTACCATACACCTTTTTTTCTAACAGATACAAAACTTATTCAAAAATAGATAGGGTCTTTATTTCTAACCAGACGGTAACAGATTTAATTAATTCCAAAATCATTTCATGTCCTGTATCTGATCATAATTCGATTGTTTTTGAATTCATGATAAAAAATACTCATAATGTTCAGATCAAAAGGATACCAGCATACTTAACTCAACTAAAAGACTATAAAGAATATATACTTTCAGAAGTAAAACATTTTTAGACATAAATAATACTCCTGAAGTCCCCATTGTCTATGTTTGAGATGCCTTAAAATCATATCTATATGGACAAAGTATCAGATGGTATAATAATAAAAGGAAATCTTAGGATAAGGAATTGTTAGATATTCAAAGTAAATTAGACTCTTATAAACATAATAATAAAGAAAATATTATGGACAAGAAAGTTATTGAAGAAATAAACAAACTAAATTAGAAATACAAAGAAATTTTAACTCATAAAGTTAAAATAACTTTAGAGAAATACAAGTTTTTGTCTTATTCAATAAGCCCCAAATACTTACATAGACTTAAAAATAAAACAAAAGGTTGAATAAACAAAACCATATCAAAGAAATCTTTTCTCTAAGGAAAAAGAAGAATGTTTCTAGTATGCCAGAAATACTAGATGAATTTAGAAATCACTTTCACAAAATTAACCATAATAACATTAACATGGAACCTAAAGATAAAATAAAGGAGTTTATAACCACAAACATGAATAAAAAGCTTAATAAACAACAGATTAAACTATTGGACAAAAGTATTTCATATACAGAGGTTATTACACAAATAAATAAGCTTAAATCAAACAAAGCACCAGGTAATGATGGTATTATACCAGAGATATATAAAATCCTTTCTAAAAGTACATATTCATTAATACATAAGGTTTTTATTTTGGCCCAAACTGAGTTAATAACTCCCCCATCTTGGCAATATACATTTATTTCGCCAATTTTAAAGCCTAATAAAGATCCAACTAGATGTACTTCATATCGGCCCATCTCATTACTTAATGTTGATTATAAAATGTTTATGAGTATTTTTGCTGATAGATTGAAGACAATCATCCCGCATTATAGATATAGATCAGACAGGCTTCATTGTAAATAGAAATACTTTTGATAATATAAGAAGAACTTTAACATTAATTGATTTTGCAAATAGGAAAAAGAAAGATTTAACACTTATTAGTCTTGATATAAGTTCAGCATTTGATTCAGTAAGTTGGGACTATCTGTTTACCTTACTGAAGTGCACAAACTTCTCAGATGCATTTGTAAATCTAATTGAGCATTTATACAAAGGAACATTGGCTTATATTAAGGTAGGAACATATGTTTCACAAAAATACCCATGTTTAAAGGTACAAAACAAGGATGTCCACTTTCTCCACTATTATTCACTTTAGTAATGGAGCCTTGGGCTAATTTGATCAGAAACAGCACTGACATAGAGGGTTTTGAAATAGATGAAAATACAACATCCAAAATTTAACTTTTTGCAGATGATGTTCTAATTACATCAGCAGGATCTAATTCTTCTATGCAGTCTCTATTTGATAAAATGATGAATTTTAAAAGTATTTCTGGTTTAATATTCAATGAAGAAAAAACTAAAATACTACCTATATATACACGAAAAAATATTCTCATTAGTGATTTTACTAAATATGTACCCACTTTAGGTCAGATAACTTATTTAGGTATAATACTATCTAAAGATATTAAATCTATTATATATAATAATTATAATACCTGTTTTCTTAATATACAAAATATTTTTAATACCTGGAATAATATGTTTTTTACTATGGAGGAGCGACTTACAATTATTAAAATGATAATATTCCCCAAGATTTTATACTTAATACAATCAATAATACTTCAACCTACAAAAATAATTATCAAGAAACTGAATACACTAATGTTAAATTTCCTATGGGCACCTAATAGACCTAGGATTGCATTAAAGAAACATACTAATAGCTGGTCTCAAGGGGGTATTTCTTTTCCAGACTTTAATTTATATACTATCTCTTCTATTGTAAAAGTTATTACTTTATTAATAGATCAGTCATATGTCAAAATGGAAAGATTATTGGGAGCTAATTAGTATGCACTTCATGAAAATATCCTTAACACATAAAAATATGATTGTAAATAACTCCATGTTATGGTTACTAAAGGAATTTTGTACTTCACCTATTACACCTAAACATATGGTTTGTTACCCATTAAATATTATTATTAGCTATCGTAACTTTATATTCATACACCCTAAGTATAGGGAATGGAATTTTATTATATTCCCTATAATGTATACTCAGGGTATGCTTTTGTCATCTACTTCTGAAGGTACTCATTTAGCTATAGATAATGATCTAAAATACTGGTATCAGTTGATATCTGATAATAAAGTTAAAAATCTAGATTTCTTAAAACAAGAATTTGATCTAAGAGAAACTTGCTGGTTAGAGGTTCAGACCTTTAGACAACATCTCATTAATAAAATAGATCTAATGTCTATAACAGTTAAAGAATCTATTCCAACACTGATTGATTACTTGATATTAAATTTACAACATAAAGTTTCTGATAAAGGTAAACTTTCATACATACATAAAATTATCAGACAAGAAACTTTTACAGTGTAGATACATACTGGAATTATTTCGCTTCTATTAATGGGGACCCACCAAATCAACAAGATAAACAATATATATTGGAATCTGCCTATAGAACTACGTCTTCCATTGTCTGGAGACTTTATACATGGAAATTTTTACATAGATCTTTTATACACCTTTGATGATGAATAAAATAAATAATAAAGATAATCTATGTAAGAGATGTAATGTAGAAATTAATGCTGACTGGGCTCATATGTTTTATGACTGTATAAAATTGAAAGAATGCTGGAAGTCAATTAATGAATTTTTGCAGGCTCTTTTTACAGATAATTTCATTATTTCTAAATCTCTTATATTATTCAACACACCTGTACCTCAAAGTGTTAAAAGGTTAAGCTTCCCTTGTTATGGTCTATTCTAGCAGTGGCTAGGAAAATAATAACCAGAAATTGGATTTCAGATACACCTCCTTCATTCAATGAATTTAAAAATGTTATGAATATAGTGTGCCATATGGAAATAAACACAATTAGGTCAAGAACAACTAGAAAAACATCTTATTATATTGTATGGGATAATTTACAAAATTTGTTAAAAAAATTCTAATTTCAATAGCATGGTATTTTAGTTTAATTAATTGATCTGATTGTAGTGGATGTCTTTGTAAATACTTTAGTTGTTTTGTTGAATATTATAATAATATCTATTTTTAATTACTTGTATAAAATTGTTATGATATTTCTCTTATATGTTAAAACAATAAACCTGTTTTGAAAAAAAAAAAGAAAAGTATTCCTGGTGTCTCATGTGTCTGTCCATGTCCATGTACTGCACGATTTCAAAGCGAAGTTGAGAAGTATGAGCAACCCCACACTCATGCATGTGCATACATGGACACATACACACACAAACAAGCACGCACATACACACACACATTCTACATACATCAACCCCGTCCACTCCAACAGATTGCACTTACAGACAAATTAATCCCCACCCCCAAAAACACACACACACTTGCAGGTGAGGTTGCACAAAGATATTACACACAGACCTCCCATTACCCATTTGTCACATGCATGACATATGGCATTCAACAGCATGCAGTGCAGCTATATTCAACCCCTACTAGCAACATTATACATATCTGTGATGCATGGGTTATGTTAGTATGTGATGCTGCTTCCCCTGGAACACACTGCACCCACGTACACAGTATTGCTCTGCACCTGTTTGGCACCCTGGCATGTACTGTGCACCATACCTTACAGGTATACACACCATTGCTGAATGTCTATTATTGTGTCAGTTATGTTTGCTCTGCTGCTCACAGCCCCTATTTGTTTGTCCGACACATACCTGGGATGATATGTGGACAGATGTCATTTGTGAATGCCTGATGTCTGATTTACAGATCTCATCATCAGTGGTGCATGCATGGCCAATACAATACAATTATACTGACAAACTTCAAACATTACTGTGGCTATAGGGAGTGTACACACCCTTATTGATACGATGCCCAGTTCCTTGATATGCCATGGGACCACTTTACTGTATATGTTAACATTACATGAATCTGATATGTGAAATATGACCTTTGCAATCAAATGCAGTGTCAAACAAATGTGTTAGTTGTGCGGATGCTAATTTAGATGCATACACTTTGTGGGTGCATATATGTGCATGCCCTTATCATGATGGTTTGTTGCACCTACAGTTATGTGTACTACAGCAGTCACTATTCTTGGCAGGGGTATACTAGCATAGGCCATCTGCATTTGCCAGTATTTGGTAGGTCTGCCTTACAAATGTCCCCCAACTCTGCATGATTGCAAGGTCAACTCATACGCACATCCCTTGGAGGTCACACAGTGCCATCACTATTGCTGTGGACTCAGGGTTATGTCTGTCACAGTTTCCAACCTTGACAGTGTAGAGATACAACCATGTGTAGCATCCTTTGGATCTCTGCTTCAGTGCACTGGTTTGTCATGATGACAACCCTCCCCACCCACAGCCTTTTTGCAGATGCTTGACAACTATGGCCTACACGTGTGTCATTTTGCAGTGTCCCAAACACTGAATGCCATGTGTACCAGCCTAGTCCGAGCTATTGAATGGCAAAAATACAGGTGTACACTGGCTCAAGCAAGGCACTGATGGGGATGATGGGTCTGTGGTGGAGTGATGTGTTGGTTGTGCAGCACATGTATCTTAATTGATAATGTCTGTAGGTTTCCAACGTGGTCTTGGTACACCAGTACACATTGCAACGCATGCCTTTTGGAAACCTTTGCTGTTATGCATACGCTACCTGTAGAGAGGCCTGGCTGATGTTTCCTGTGGTACAACTGTCCCATCTGATTACCCTAACCCATGGGCCACACTTATGCAAAGTCCAGGCAATTGCTGACATGGGTACTGCACAGCTAGTACTTGCTAGACATTCCTGCAACTCCCTCAGTGTTGTGGCATGTTACTAGGCAGCCAGCATGACTGGTTTGCAGCATGTGACGTCATCTGTCTTGGTGGCCATCTGTTTATTATCTACATTAATCCTGTTCCATACATCCTCATCACATACATGACTGTCTGTACTGTTTGCCATGGTATATGCAATGGTGAGGTATGGCTACATGTCCAACTCCTGGGTGCTACCTCTTGGGTATGGAATCCATGCCATGGCATGTAAGATTTATGCAAGCCATGGCTGGCTCTGTTACGGGTAAGTGGGCACATTTGATGGCCAAATGTCTTGGACAGCAGACCATTTATTGGTGTGACATTGG